>NW_027103496.1:0-138184 GCF_902728285.1 Clytia hemisphaerica
AAACATGCTGAGAATGAGAAATAGCATTTTTAATTCGGTTTTTAAAACCTTCCAATCAAAACAAATGCTTTTTTCTTTGCATGAGAAGGGCTGATTAGTCAAAAAAGTTTAGAACATAAAAATTTAAGGCTCAAAAGGGATTTTCTTAAAACATTGAGGCTGCTTGGAAAACTAGTTTCTTAAAAAAAGTGTAGTCCACACAAATAAACACTCCAGGCTTTTAGGCCTTATTTACGAGTGTAGAGTTTTTACGCTCGAAACGAAGGAAATATGACGTAACCTAAAAAAGAATCTGATCCTTGAAAGTTAGAATTTTCTTGGCCAGTAAAAGATCACCATCGAGTCAGTCGAGTCAAGGTATCGAAGTAAGTATCGAACAGTCGGATCAGCTATCGACAGCCGGATCAGCTTCGACTGCCGAGATCAGCAAATCGGACAGTGTATACAGATATCGACAGTCAATTAAATAATCTCGGCAGTTCATGAAAAGTATTGACTGTCTATTTCCAGGCATCGACTGTCAAGAAAAAGAAAAAACTGTCCATAAAAACGATCGACTGTGGATAAAAAACATCAACCGTGTCCACAATTGATGTTTTCAGACCTAGTAGTGTTTCTCAAGGGAACATATCAAGCCAAACGGCATCATGCTGAGAAAGATGTTAATGCCAGAATCTCTTTACATGCTCCACCAAGGATAGGTGTTGAGAAACCTTCACTGGACATCTTCAAATATCAAGACAATACACTGCATGAAAAACTGGGATTTCGGTTTTCTTAAATCTGTAGAAATCCGTTTGAGAAAGGTCAGAAAACGTCTGAATGTGAAATTTCTGCTGCGTTTACTTTTGTAGTAAATATGGTATTTATTTTGAGGTTATGTCTGAATGTGAAATTTCGGCATGTGAAAATATGAATAAACATGTGTTTATTTTATATTTACTACAAAAGAAATATCATATTTTTACATTTATTTAACTCGATTCATTAGATCAAAAGTTATGCTCAATTGAATAAAAAACTTACTTTCAGAAAGTGCTCGAAAACGTCAAAAATCGACCTATAAAATTTTTACTTTAAATTTGGCAATTGCAATAGCCTTTACATAATTAAGAGCATTTTTCCGTAACAAAACACATAAATTTGAAACGAAAGGGTCGAAAGGGTTTAAAATCCTCATCAACATTAATCTAATTTGGTTTTACTGGAATTTTTCTTAGATTTTTGGTTCTAGACTGGATAACGTCTATGTAAGGCTGGATCTACCTCGAAACCTATATTTGATGTATTTTTATAAATTTTACCAGATTATTTTGCCTTTTTCGACGAATTTTCTTCCTTTCATTGAAATTCAACCTTATTTTAAATAACTTCAACCTTCCTTTAATTAACAAAAGGTCATTTAGACAGCTGATTATCATTTTTAATGACTGAAACGAAAACACTGATATATCATATAACTATGCTTCAGTTTAATTTGATATGACGATTTTTAACGTTTTTGAGCATTTTCTGAAAGTAACTTTTTTATTCAATTGAGTATAACTTTTGATGTAATGAATCGAATTCAATAAATGACCCACCAAAGTTTAAGTTTATCTTTCTTCTTTCCAACGAAATAGGAATGGTTCTTTTAAAACTTTTAGATTTCGAGAAAATTAGTTTTAAAGAGAGAAACTTTTTTTGTGGCGCACCCGGTATTATAATGACTATCTGGAGATCCAAGAATCTTGGAAGGACAAATACACCTTTACCTCGTCTTCATCTGAGAATTTCAATCCAAAACAACCGATTCCTGACTACATTAGATGGATTGAGTCTAAAGGAGAGCTCCATTATATGATTATATAGGTCTTGTTGTCATCATTTTGACATCACAATCATGTTTTCCATTCCACGAATATTAATTCTGAGCATGTTGTATTGTTGTGTCCACTTGATGAATACCATCAAGTTTGTCTCTTTTTGTTCATTTAATTTTTGGAATAGTTGAAGGTTCAATACTTCTTTGACTATTATATCTTACCTGCAGCTCCCATTTAATAGAAGTAAAGTGCAACTTAAAAGTGCTGGTTCAAAGAATTTGAACAATAGTGAGATCATAGTGTGATCCCCTTCTTTAAGGGGAGTCCAACTCTTCAAGAAAAGGACTTTTTCAAATAATACTGAATAAAATGGGATTTGAACTAAGGGGATACAATAAAGTTAGGAGTTAACAATATTTTAATCGAAATATGAACAGTATCACATATTGGTTAAAGAATTTGATATTTGTTAACAAAATAAGGGACGTAAATAGCGAGACTTACTATTCCCATTAGCTATGGAGATTTCCGGTCTTTTTTGCGTATTTAAAGGGTTGGTGAACGATTGCTGTAAACAGTGCAGGTTTGTGAGGTTTTAAAAATAGGGATATACTATAAGGACGATGGGGGTAGAGAACCCTCTGCACACTATGACAGAATGACTTGTAAGTATTTTGTTGCCTTTAGTGAAATGAGTGAACCTGCATAAAATTCCACACCAATTGAAATTTTAGAAATTAAATCTTGTTTTATGTTTCTTTTCCATTTCCTTTAGATGGAACTCGGCACTTTTTACAAAACCAGAAGACTCAAACCAAAGAAGATGCTAACATCGAGATAATCAGGAATGAGCTGAAGAATCATCCAATTTACAAGAAGAAGAAAACTGAGCTGGTCAAGGTCTGCACAGAGAAGAAAATCAATGTCAGTGGGACAACAAAGGTTGATACAGCTCTAGCATTCTTCAACACGAGGGCTTTGATACAGACAAATTGAAAACCTCTACAACGTTTAAGTACAGTGGAGAATTAACGAAAATCCCAGTTTTATCATCTCAAGTAAGGAATCTTGCTGAGTATTCAAAGTTTCCAATCATTTTAATTCCCAAATTATGTAACATAATACTTCAAAGCTCTTCAACTCTAATCATACTAGGGGAGGGGGCTTTCTCTGTTAAGTGTGAGGAAACTAATGTCAATAGCTCTTGAAATAACAAAGCCCTGGATAGAAATTTCTGTAAAATTCTAACTTTTATTTAGCTTCCAAATAAAATAATTGTTGACACCTAAATATTTCCACACCTTCAGTATGATCACATACTGACAGTAAGATACAGTACAAATTTAGTTTTTAATGTAAATGTAAAATATCCATAACTTATTGAACACTTAGGACAAAATAAGCCTTCTAAACCCAGGGAACTTTTTTCAAAGCCTTTTGAAAAAACAAAGGAAATTCTTGATTTACCTTAAGGGAAGAAATTTCGCGGGAACAAAATTTCGCGGTTTTCGCGGATTTTGCCTAAAACCGCGAAATTAAGTTCCCGCGAAATTTTACAAAATCGTCTAACCGTGAAATTAAATTCCCGCGAAATTTAATTTATTTCACGCATTCCCCCAAATTCGTACTATTTCTAGCCTTAAAACAGAATTTTGGCTTATTTAATAACGCTTTTGGCCAAAAATATCCTGCAACCGCGAAATTAAATTCCCGCGAATTTTTCGAAAATCGATGAACCACGAAATTAAATTCCCGCGAAAAAACATAATTTGACCAATCGCGAAATTAAATTCCCGCGAAAATTTCCTCCCTTAAGGTATGCTCACTTTAGGATCATGCCTATGATCACCAAGTGATGTCATCGAAATTTTTCGATATCAAAAGTTACCTTATGACAAGGATCTTTATGCCAAATTGAATTTAAAAAACCCATTAGATAAATAGGTAATAGGTAATTCTAAACCACCCCTAAAGCCTAGTATGAGGTATGGGGTTGAAGACAATTTTTGACATCAACGAGTGGTGTGGCATTGTCACGACTTTATGCGTTAATTTGAGTTTCAATGTTAAATTTTTTCCAGCTATGCACATGACCTTTTTCTGTCACCCGGTGGACAAGAAATAATATTTTTTTAGGGTCACTTTTTCATCATCATTTCTTTACTTTTCTCTAACTTCTTGTTTCTCAGGCTGGCCAAAGATTTTGAAAGCTTTGCTGTACGGTAAATTTCATCATATTGGTACTTGAAGTACCTTATTGAAACTAATTTTCGCGGGTTTTAATTTTAGCGTTTTTCGCGGTTTTTCGTCAAAATCGCGAAAATTTGATCCCGCGAAAAATTTTGAGAGTTGAAAACCACTGCGAAAATTAATTCCCGCGAAATACAATTTTTTCCAATTTTATCGAAAAATTAGTTCCCGCGAAAATTAGTTCCAATAAAGTACATTGTTTCTGGATTTTCAAGGGAAAATTTGATGCATATCATTTCCGACCAGAAGACTTTTGTGACTTTCCCATTTTGCATTTCCATCTTTTCATTTAGCTCCTTTTGTTTCTTCTTCTGCTCGTCATGATTTCCTCAGTTTTGTCGTTTAAAACATCGTGATATTCAGGAAAGGCTTTAGGATTCTTGAAATCAATGATATCATGTGGATGCTCTAAGACGTTGAAAACACACAATTTCACATCGGATCATGGCTTCCCATTCTGCTTGTGTGTAGATTGTTTAATTTGAAACCATTCTTTCAATCACTACTGAGTGTGCGGTGTCATTTTCACTATATGAATGACCAGATACCAGGTACGTTATAGATTGAATGCCAAACTTTTTGATAGCATAGGACAACATGATATACATCATCCTATTATTGTTCTGCCCTCCACATCGATCGCAAAATGATTGGAATTTTTTCACCCCACTTTGAGTTTTCATTTCTAGAAAGTTCATTAAACTTGTCGCCGCCTCGCAGGATCACTTTTGACATTCGGCCTCTGTCCAAAAGGAACAGGATGTTTTCATACTTGAAATGTCGGTAACAATCAAATTATGGGTGGTTAGACGTCTTGAATAGTAGAAGGAGCTTACTTGGCCAAATGGTGTCAACAACACTTTTTGGAGATCGAAAGCTGCTACTACAAGCTCTTTGTCAAATTTTGATTCGAGTTTACAATCCTCCTTAATTCGTCTAACCATGTCTTTTTCTTTTAAATGGTTTTGTTGGTCATTTTTCATTTCTTCGGTCAAATCTCCTGGTTTGCGATTGTTGTATGCCTCACAAGTATCACATCTGTCTTTCTTTAGATGTTGAAATTGTATGTTGAATCGTTCGTTAAAGATACGTGCGTAAAATATATATGTCACCTCTAGGTAAGATTTTGTATGACGCCATTCGTTATACATGCGATACATCTCGGCTATTGATAGGTCGATTGGAAGGTACTCATACTTGGACTCCTCCCAAACGTAATGTGATTCAAGCAATTGGAATTGCTTAATATGTGCTACAACGCAAGCTTCTTCTTTCTCAGCGGTTTTATGGTTAGAGTGTCTTCCTCGGTCATCAGGCTTTGGTGTTTTAGTGATTGTTTTATTTTTCAGAGTAGTGCGTACACGTTTTTCACTGATGCACAACGTGTTCAAAAACATGACTGAGCTACATTTAACTTGCTCTTCCTCTTTTTGGAGGTGATTCGAGAAAATTCACGGCTTCTCTTTTTCGTTGTGTCCTTCTTTCGCTCTCTTTCCTTCTTAGTTTGTCTAACTAGGGTAAGAATTTGTGCGTTTTGTGCTTCTTGATTTCCACTGGCATAAAAGTCTTCAAATATTTTCTGGCGCACTTCTTCTGTTAAGACCTCATAACATTTTTGGGTACAGTTACAAGGTCCCTTCATCGTTTTTCCTTTGACAGTTTTCTTTGAACCTTTCTTTTTATATAGATACTGGAAGTCTTTACTGGGTTTCGTTTCCGATTTTTTGTTGTTGTAGGTGTAGGGAACTTAGCTTCAGTACCACTCTTTTCGATTGATATAGGTTTGATTATCTTTATGTTGGAAGTAATAATATTGCCGATCCTTGGCATGTAGTATTAGCGTCAAATTTCTCCCAAGTGCTTGCCTTTTTAAACACTTTTGTAATGAAAAAGCGACTCTCCCATCCATGCTTGGATTAAGTTACCATGAACCATTGTTCCTGGGATGGTTTTTTCATATTTTGCTTTGAAAATTTCATCTCAACTTCTTGACCATCAATGAGAGGTTTCCATCCACTGTTGGTGTTATCGCTGTATTCATTTTGACTGGAGTTATCTACTTCATCGCCACTACCGTCTGAGTCTGACAGAAACGCGAAGTTCTCATAATTAGGTATGTGTCTGTTGAACTTTCGTTTTCAATACCAACTTTTGCGAGCTCCTTATCATTTTGCAGAATGTTCTTCTCTCTCAGTGCTTCAATATTGATGTTGTTGGTCTGGAAAACAAGATAAAGGAATGTTTATGAGATGCTCTCATAAGAAGGTAAATTTAATTATTGGTATTATAATATACTGGGTATCTATGTATGTGAGAGAAATCATACCTCGATGGAACTATCTTCATCTGATGATGATGAGCAAAGGTCGGCTAAGTCATTTCCTAAAAAAAATTATGTAGATTTCATTTTAAATGTAGTCGAGTGTTGAATTTAATCAAGTAATTTGTTTGGTTAGGATTTTAATCCAACTAGATACAGTCAATAGGTACTTACAAAATCGTAAAATCTGATATTTTTGCGAATGTTTGAATGGGATTTTATTTGTATATTGTATGCTTGTGTCTGTGTGTGTACTTGGTGTTTGACAATTTGACAAGGTAACTCAATGTTTGTAGAATGTTTTGGTTCAAATAGACTTGAAAAAGAAGAAAACAACATATTTTATTTCTGAATCAAGATGTCAAACGAAATGAATATCAAAGAGTTTTGAGACAGTGCACTTCATTCAGGACACGGATATATCTTTTCTCCTTGATTGATAACAGGTAGCTCAACTTTAGCTTGACCATCAGCAGGGGTAATATCTGAAAGACAAATTAATTAAAAGCCTAGAATGATCAGAACCAAAGAATTTTAAGACGGAACACTTCATTCAGGACACAGACATACCTTTTTCTCTTTGATTGATAACATGGGACTCAGATGTAGCTTGACGATCAGCAGGGGTGACAGGGCAGCCAAGAAGATAGATACTTAGTAAGACGCCAAGAAGAACAATAAAGACCAAGAGGCTGCGGGAATACACTCCATGAAAGATTGATATTGTTATTGTGAAATACAGTCAAAACGGTTTAAGTAGAAAATGAGAAAAAAATACCTTCTTCAGCTTGAGTTTCATTCTGGGACTTTGAAGGAACATTTTCATCCTCCTTGAACAGCCAATCTTTTTCAAAAGCAATTATCTCGTTGTCAATAAATATCCCATTGGATTTGTAGTTTTTGTCCAAAACTTCCAACCTTTCCAAATACCCTGGCATTTGCCCAATTATCCCCAGATTTACTGTATGACCCTATCCATAACTTGTTTACACTTTAAATCATCAAATCGCCAAGCTTCAGTAGAAACTTGAGAGCATATTGTTATTCTTCTCATCTTATTAACTGTTTTTGCTAGCTAAAAGTAATTAAAAACTTTCATAATTATACTTTAAACAAATAAACTGTAACAAAAAGAAATTGGCTTCATCCTTTTAACCCTCTGAAACACTCACAAATCAATAAAAACTAAATTATGAAGTCACTACCGTAAATTGTTCAAGAAAAATGAAGACTTTGCAGTGGAATGGAGATACTTATATAACTTGCACAGCAAATAATTTGGCTTAAGTCACATGAAATTATAAAAGCTTCAAATTAAAAGAGCCTTAAGTCCTCAAAAGAAAGAATTTTGGACTTAAGGCTTTCTTTCCTTGAACCTTAGGACTTGGGGCTGTTTCATGCTTGATATTATTGAGGAATCTGAAATCCTTATTTTTTTGAACCGCAAAAAACACCACTTTCCCGTAGGAATTTGGAGGACTGAAGGCCGTTTTTTGAAAGCGGGCATGCTGAAATGGGGGGTGTACTCATTTTTCGAAAAAATAAACTTAAGTCTGTCTTGAATTGATACGACGATATGCATTGTTATTGTTTAAAAGAGTTGGATTATCATTTGAGCTTGACAAGGCTTTCAGTGTTTCTTGAGGTTGCAAAGGGTTGTTGAGATGTTTGGATCGTCTTTTTCTAAAAAACAGATTCGATGAATTTTATATTTCTAGATGTTTCTTGCTATGATTTGCTTGTATTTACTTTGATAAATTTTTAAATATTGTTTGGAAGACATTTTATCAGGTTTATTTACAAAATTTGCCATAGTGACCGTCATGATAGATAAAAAATAACACCAACCCCTGACAATTATTAAGTTTGTGTTCATCTATAAGATGAATAGCCACCAATTAAACACAAGTGAACTAGATCTAGCTTATAATCTAAAAGAAGTTTGAAAGGATAAAGAATAAAGAGAATAATAAAATTTAAAAAAGAATTCGAATTACTATTTCCCTTTACACTTTGTTGTTATTGTGGTTTGAACTGGTTTGAACTAATTAAACAAGAGGCCCAAGGGCATGAAGGCCCAGAGTCTAAAAACATATCTAGTTTGTTTTCGCTTCTGAAGGCCGGGTTTTAGTCCTTACTCGCACAAATTTTGCACAGTGGGATCGCAAAAATCATGCTTTGGAAAATTTAGAAGGGAACAGGTACAAGAAATGAGAGTTAAATAAAAATATCAATGTATTTATTTCTTTTAAACCGAGCAAACTCAAGGAATTCGAATTGGCTGAGTAAGCTGTAAGATGGGTCGAATTCGCTATATAAAGCTGAGCCGAGTAAACCGAGTAGATGCCAAGTATATCAATGTAAGCCGAGTAGATTCAAGTTTAGCCGAGTTTTCCGAATAAATCAGTGTAACAGAGTTAAACGAGTTTGCCGAGTAAATACGTATAAGCTGAATAGATTCAAGATTAGCTGAGTTTTCAAAGTAAATCCGTGAAAGCTGAATAGATGCAAGTTCGCTGATTTATAACTATTGTTGCACTCCACCTGATGATGATGCAATCATACCTAAAACAGAAAAAATTCAATATATTAAATGTATACATCTCAAGATCTTCAATTAAAAGGGGTGTTTTAAAATCAAACAACATTAATCTGTTGATGTGATTCTATGCAATTGAGCCCCCTTCAAAGAAAAATTACTTAATTTTATCACTGCCAAGGAGTTTCATTAATTATATAACATAAATATTTGTTGCATCTCCTTTCTATGAAACTTTTTCTCCCAGACCCCCCTCTTTTGCACTTTAAAGTCTCTTTTGAAGGGGTTCGGACTATGACTGACTAATCTTGGGGAAATAGACCAGGCCATGACTCGCTGTCCCACCACCTTTCAATAGAAAAATTCTCTTAGTGTTTTTTATTCCCACTGATACATAGAAATCCACAGGGTTGACGGGCCAAACAGGTCCAGTTTTGGCCCCACGGGGGTCCCGGGCTGAAATGGTCATCAAGGTTCCCCCTTTACAAACAAAAATTTGAAGGTCTGAAACTCTCATATCTAATATGACCAACTGGTAGGGCTTGAAGAGTAGAAGAAAAAAGTGGCCTCAGTACGCTCATAGTAAAGGTCAGGTATGTTTTTGGAAAAAGTGTCATTATTTAGAATCACTCAAGCATTTTCTTCCACTTCAATCTGTGAAAGTGACAGAGAACTTATCTAAAATTGGGTACCAGTATTGACCTTCTGTTGCCTTTAAGGTTGATTGAGCAGACCAGGACACTGTAAAGAAAACAAAAAGATTATTAGTATCTGTCTGAAAATAAACCCTCTCCAGGGTAGCCATTTTTTCACTGATTACACCCAACTCAGTTTTCGCCAAAGTTAAAACTTCTCCTGGCTTGTTTTGTGCCACTGCTTTTTTTACGCATCTGGGATTAAAACAAATGTTCTTAAATTTTTGGGCAGACTCAAACCCACTCCCCTCCTGGGTCACTTTTTGAAAATGGTTTGTAGAGAGGGAATTCTGGGTTAAATGATGTAATCTTTCTGGCCTAAGAATACTGTTGCTCTATTAACACTTTCTTTTGAGAAAAATTGTGACCTGCGTTTTAAACTACATAGCCAGTCAAACGATAATCAAACCAATAAAATACCAGCAATACTGTAGACCTTTTGATTTTACAGCAACAATATAAAAAATCTTATGCATCCCCTATTTTGTATCCACGCGATAGATAAGAAAATTTAAACCACTATTGGGGCTGTCCAAATTGTATTTGTGCACTGAAAATATCGAAAATTTGGTACCCCTGCCCCTGTTCCAAAGCGTATGCAAATGTGTGCTATTCCAATCTGTAAATGGGGGGGGGGGCGACACAGAATTTAAGTCAAATGATTTTTGAAAAACTTGGGATTTCTAAGACATTCTCTGAAAAATGAGAAAAACATGGAATTTCAGATGCCTCCTCTAAAAAAGTGTAATTTACAAAAGTACCTAAATTTTAAGAAGGAATCAGACCTATGTGATCAATCCTATCGATCATCGGGATGGCTTGATGACAGATCGATATGTGATTGATGCTGATGGATTACTTATCGATCCGGATAGGAGATTGATAGAGGACTCAGCCATAAAAAAGTCTTGAGTATCAATCCTTTGCTGATTATTTATCAAGCTAGTAGTTCAATCGAGTATATCCATTGTAAATCAATAGAGCTTGATCTTTAGACCAGACAGTACTAATCGATAAATAATCGAACAACCACTTATCGATTAACAATCGAATGTCGAGTACCAAAATTTGAGTATTTGATCACTTTCTTAACCAGTCTTAACAACCCTTCGAAGACTCGATAACCGTTTGAGTACTTTGATAACTTTGACAACTTCGATAACCAATTGATTACTTCGATAACCAATTACTATATGATATATCTTTAAGAAAAACCAAAATCGAAAATGGTTGAAGAAAAGATCGATGATAGATCGATGTGTAATCGATAATTAATCATAAGGCCTGGATCGATAAGTAAACAATCAATCACGTCTTAATCTGTCATCAGGGTCTGAAAGGAAATTCCAAGGCCCTAATTTTTACGAAAAAATATGTCGTCCGCAGGGGTAAAGATGACAAGGTTTAAATAAAAAGGTCCAAACGCGAAAAAGTTGAACATGTGTAATGTTGGATGCATGTAAACAAACCTTTTTCTGTCCCCATCACTTTGAGTCTTTTCACTGTTTGTCTGCGAGTGAGGTAGCTAAATCTATTTTGACGGACAGAAAAAAACAAACATACCTTTCAAAAATTAAACCTTATTGTTCATGGCACTTGGAAGCAGGAGAGATGTTGCCACAACACGGTTGAATGACAAAAGAAAATTAAACAGAAATTGTATACAGACGTCCTTCTTCTTTCTCGATAAGATTTTAAAAGTTTCGCAGAAATCCAACCACGTCGTTGAGAGCTAGCCTGGGCATAGGCTGATGTGAATATAAATAAAGAACATTGCGGTCTGAACGAAAATGTAAGTTCTAAACCAAACTGATATTTTTTGCCGAACTAAAAATATAGCGCCAAGCTGTAGATCTCAATTATTGTTTTATTTATCTGTTCAAGCCTCTCCATTATAGCCCAACAGCCTGGATGGTTTTTTATTTTATGATGGAATGCGGCTAATAGCTTAGCGTTACACACGGGCATGACCCTCTTGAAAGGCCCAGTACCCTAAAGCTCTGGGCCAAAAAAAATGTGAAGAGAAAATTTTTCAGAACGCATTAGCATTTAAATTTAAATTGTGGGATCTTTTATCATTACCGCACAATTGCACGCTTAAACGCGTTTTCAAAATGGTAGATCATAAAGGCATGCAATTACACTCTTACCGCCGGCCAGCTTTTTTTCAAAGGCGTGTAATTGCACTCATAAAAAATGGAATGTTTTGTGTAAGAGTGTAATTGCACGTGTAAATCACGGAAGTTAGGCGTCTAATTCCGAGCATTCCTCAGACTGTACTCTGGGATATTCTTGCCAAGTTTGGAGTCCCTAATAAGTCATCATAAAGCACTGCACAAAGACTTTCCCGTTAAATTCTCAATAGACAAAATTGATAAATCCATAAAGAACAATATCGGGGTAAAGCAAGGACCAATATTATTTTTAATTTCGCCTAGCGAAAGTATTGTTTTCAGCGTGTTTCTGCGGCGACGGCGGCGGTTAGGAATTTTTTTCGGGCGTAACGGGAGGAATGAGGGCGTCACATATAGGGCGTCCCAGGATACTTTGCTAAGACAAGGCCCTGTCTATACTTTAACTTGAAATAAGTAATGCTAATTGGGTCGGGAATCATGACGAGATGTATAACGGATCTAAATGCTGAGACAAGACCCTGTCTATACTTTAATCTGGAAATAAGTAATGCTATTACCTTGGGATTTATGATGAAATGTAACACGGGTCCAAATCTATCGCTATTCCCCAAGCTTCTGACCGCTGAAGTACAAATAGATTATTATGTGTACGGATGAAAATGATCCTGTTTTGTATTCATCATTGTCAGATTTTTTACAAACATATCACTATGAGAATTCAATAAAGGATACTAAAACACAATTCCTGTGTAAATTTGAACAAGATTGGAGAAATCTTCACAGTGTTATGGCTGAAAATTATCGTTTTTGGACTTTGTCATAAATTTCATCGCAGCTGGCGACCATTCCTTTTGATTTTTCAAACCCAACACAGATTTTTTACAAACATATCACTATGAGAATTCAGTAAAGGATACTAAAACACAATTCCTGTGTAAATTTTAACAAGATTGGAGACATTTTCACAGTGTTATAACTGAAAATTATATTTTTTGGACTTTTCACTGGCTGGGGCGACACCGTTCCTTTTGAAGATTTTTCAAACCCGAAACAGGTTTTTTCCAAATATACCACTATTTATTACATAGACACTATTGTACCATTTTATTTGGTTTATCCTATCTCCTCCAAGAATTATCCCAACAGAAAAAATAATGCTTAGCTAAAAGCCGTGGCCTCTAATTAGGCTACTTTTCTCCCCAAAATTTTATCCGGACAATCAAATTAACGGCGCATCATGGCTTCACTATAGGCAAGTTTAGAAAAAAATTAATTTACAAGAAAAATGTTTATCTCCTTTAGCTCCAATTTTGAACTTTTTAGTCGAGGATGAATGGGGGGGTGGGTTTGGTTCTTTAGGCAAGAAAGTGCATGTGTAATCACTCAGAAGAGCTAAACTTTCGGCTGTTTTTTTATATTCGTTAAGATTATTTCTCATACTTGCTCTGCAATAGAATTATTACTTTGCTTTCTGATCTATTCTGATTAGTAGTTTGTGGGCAACGTTCTAACTCAACAAACTCTTTTCACATCTTTTAATCTCTTCTTAAGCCGGAGCTTCCAGCGGAGCTGGTTTATTTGTGTTAATTTCAAATTGTAAAAATTTCATGACTGTTAAATACTTGACTAATTATCCGCCGGGGGGGGGGGGTACTAGGGTTGGTGAATGAGGGGTATGTGCGGCCGGGACCTCCGGAAACCGACCCTTAGAATGACCAAATTTTAGTGAAAAAGTGACCCTTAGAGAGACTTTTTCGAAAAATTTTCTCCGATTTTCAAAAATTTCCTACCCTTAGTGAGACTTTTTTGTAATTTTTTCTCTCAAAATCAAAATTTTTTTCTAAAAATCGTGATTTTTCCCACCCTTAGAGAGACTATTTTGAAATTTCCTGATTTTTGTAACCCTTAGAGAGACTTTGAAAGGTGAAAAACCCGACCCTTACCGTCCGCACATACCCAGCACCTATTTTTGCCTAAGTACCCCCCCCCGGGCTAATTATATTTGTGTAATTAATAAAATGGTTTGATTTAGCGGTTCAAATTTCTGCCATGCTGAAAAAAACGGACAAATGATGTCCACTAATTGCACAAGTTTGAGAGAAGACTGTTAAATTTTTTGCGAATTCGGCCTATTATATTTTTGTCTCTTCGGGGGAGGGGCACGATGAAGAGAACTGTTTATCTCTCTGCAAAAAAACAACAAAATAACAAAGATAACAAGATATACACAAATTCAATTAATCGTTTAATCTATATTTGCATTAGCATGCCTACATTTACTCATATATTACTGATAGTGTATAATATCATAAAAGATGCTAACAAAGTTTTCCAATCAGCTGAATGATGAAAGAGATTGATTGAAACACTGCCTCGAAACTCGGAACTCTTGTGAACAATATCCCATTACCACAAAACGATGATTGTAGATTTGCACATGAAAAAATAAAAATAAATTAATTAAAGATAAACATCAATCAGTCCCAAAATGAAGTATAAGCTGAATCTTTAACATTCTCAGGCAAGAAAAAGTGAATTCCTATATTTTTTACGCCGTATTTTGACGAGACGTATAGGATTTAGCGATTTCTTTGTTTTTTGAATGGTATATTTTTTGAAAGCTAGTGGGAAATTTTTGTTTCTATCTCTTATTTGTAGAAAAAACAGGCAGGTCACTCAAGGCCCCACAACTTTGGTGGGATGGGAAGGCTTCAAATCCCACTGCACTAAGGAGATCCAATTCTAGCCCTTCGGGCTTACTTCATTGATCAGTCCCAACTTAGGGCTGTTTTTAAGAGTGAAATGCATGCAGGGATTGCATTTGTTTCAAAATAATCACACAGTTGTGTTTGAAAGTCTTTTGTTTAAGCACTTTTATTAGCGCATGTACCTCATATTTATCGATACATATTTTCAAGGCGAAATTTTTGACTTTTCAGTCGTCTTGTTATTTTTCATATGTGCTCTTGGCGATTACTTGGAAATCAAAATTTAAAGAAGATGTGTATTTTCTATAGTCAGGCTGACATGCAGATGACCGGGAGACGGCATACTACAAGAGGAGAATCCTTTCCTCTTCTTGACTCTGAGTATGCCGACGACACTGCTATTATTTTTAATAGTCATAAAGATATTGTTGAACATTTTGATCGTTTCGGAACTGAAATTCACACCGGTGCTCTTGAGCCAAGGGAGACCTCTAAAACCGAAGTTTTTTTCTGTTCAAAACCATATTCACTCTAAACCTCACCAGATTGCTATGATAACGCTAAACTGTCAGACATTATCGTCAATGATAGATACTTACCAATCCTTCAAGAGTTCAGCTATCTTGGAAGTATCGTTAGTGACTGCACAGACGACAAGGATGTTGAAGCGTTGATTAGAAAGTTCAGTAATGCGTTTGGTGCAATCTTTTGGTGCAAGTCTGTCTTTGGGGCCAAAATTGTCAGAGATAAACTCAAGGGTAAAATTTATAAAACATGCATTCTTCCCATTCTTCTTTACGGGTCAGAAAGTTGGTTTCTTTCTCAAAATATTCTCCTTAAATTACATACTTTTCACAATGTAGTCCAGGAGCCAAATGATATATCTCCTTAAATAAGCACTTTTGCTTAACGCAAGATTCGACAGGATAAACTATATTTTGGAGTCCTCAGCTATCCTATCCTAGTTGAGGAAATGGTCAGTCCCCAAAGATAACTCCTGGTCAATTTTTCATACTAAACCCGAGTTTAGGGGAGTACTTTTTACCCTTTGTAAGGATTTGTTAAGGAAAATATCTTTCCATGTAAGATATAATTTGCTATATCTCATGAATAAATCGACTAATTGCTTTGAAACTTTGCCAAAAGTTTCAAGATAGATTGGTGATCATCATTGGCAAAAAGTTTTTGCGAACAATTATTTTTGGGGGTTAGCCTGGGGGAAATAGGGAAAATTTGGTTATTTTCATTGAATTTTGACACTTTATAAGACTGGGACCTACCAAAACAAATTTTAATAAGGCACAAACTTTGAGTTATGATGATTGTTGATGCGATACACCAGAACAATTTCTTGTCAAATGGTTTTAATTTGATCTGTAAGAACCAGGCAGTTTTGAAAAATTTAAAATCCTTCATTTTTGGATATTGTGTAGACAATAGTGAAAAACTTCAGGTCCCCAAAACCCATAAAATTTACAGCCAATCAAAGATTTCATTGGCCGTTTTCTTTGTTACAACTTTAGGAAGTATTTTTTCATGTTACAACTAAGATCACATGGGTTTTTATTAATTTTCTTGAAGTACCCAATTAGTGCTTCCAAAAAAAACCATGTGACCTTAAACGCAAATTCCATAATGACGGCTTAAAAACGCTCCAAAATCCATTTTCAGCCATCTTTTACGGTGCCATTACTCAGCCCAGAATTTTTTTGGGCCAAATTTCTTTGTTTAAGCAATTTTGAATTTTTTTTTAAAGTAGACTGGGCTCTAGCAGCCCTGAAAGACGGCTCCAAACTCGAAAAGCAGAAAATCTGGCTCAAATTTTTCAGAGTTGAGACTGACTTCGGGCAAAACAAAAAATTGGATGTGATAGCATAGACTATGTATTTTCAAAAAGTGAAATAAAACTCATGTGATCTATAAGCATGAAAGAGAAAAAAAGGATCAAAAATTTTCTTCCGTCCAATAAAAAAGTACGTCTTTTAGGCCTGTTTTCAAGCTGGAAAACCGGCTATATTCAAATACCTGTAACACGTAATGAGACATGTGCAACAGGACAGAGCTAAAATTGATTCCTTTGAGCTCCTCAGCAATACAACAGGACTGTATCCATGGCGAAGTTGGAATCAACGTTGTTGCGGTTCAAAATGAAGATGTCGCACCAAAACCAAAACGAAAAAGGGGACACTCCAAAGCCGCAACACTTGAAAGAGATGATAGACGACGAGACATACAGGGTAATTGAATTGTGGTCAACCAAAGAGTGTTTGTTCAACGCGAAATCGCCATTGTACATGGACAAGGATAAGAAATTATTGGCCATGGAAGGAATCGTTGACGCGTATAAAGAAGTAAAAGATCCCCCAACTAAAGGACAGGTACGAATGCCTAAGAAATTATTACACTGGGGAAAACAACAAGGTCGAAAAATCTAAGACCAAAATTTTTTTAATTTTTTTTTAAGCTTTGAAGGAGAGATACACGTGTTTCTTCCACGCGAAAGACAGTAGTCTACCTGTCATTTTCTTGACAAAGTGACTTTTTTTGAAAAAATTATTGACATGGCAATTAAGTCGGATACCTGCAAGCTTTATTACACCAAATATTTCAATTGTACCAAATGAGATGCCTTTGATATAGATAGATAAATATTGGGGTTTGTGTAATTTGTGATGCGCGATCCAACGATTCACGATGCACGATGCGCGATCAATGCTTAATTCATGTTATTTATCGACCGCCGAAGGCGGTTAATCTTCTGAGCTGTATACGGGTAAAAAAGTTGGATTCAAAATTTGTCACAACTGCGCTATCCTTTTGAATATCTTAAAATTTGACTCACCCATGCATGCCTATTCTGCACGTTTGGCAGAATATTGTTGGTTAAAGGTTTGAGCAGCTGAGACAAAATTGAGATATTTGTAGAATCGCTGGTTATCTGAAATGTGTGGCGTTTTACTACGGAGATAACGATGTTAATCATGAATAGATGAAAAACATGCTGTGGCGCCCCGCTAGGGAGATAAATGTTAAGTAAATAAAAAAACTTCAAGTATTTATCAGCTTCTGATTCAAACCACAAGTGCCGACCGCTGGATACAAATCCACTTATTTTGAAGACAAAAGTGAAAAAGTTTGGAGATCTATCCACTGGCAGTTTCAAAACATCTCCATTTTGATGGAAATCAAACACTGATCGCGCAGAGTTAGCGCCTAAATACATTTTAAGAATTTTGCCCTAGCGTACACGCTCGCCCGATCGATGGAAACAGGCCTTGATACCCAAGTAATTAGTTTCAAGATCCATATTTTCAAGTTAAATCACGCAAACGAGAGTGTTGAAGTGGATCATTGTCTAAACCGATGAATTCTTCATCAAATTTAAGGCGGTCGTTATCCAGTGATGTGTGCACTGTTCTAGTTCTAATTATGCATTTACAGTAATCACATAATCTAAGTTTTTCTTTTGTGATTATAAAAAATCGATTTAAATTATGCATAGACGTTCTCTCGTTCTCTTTAGCTAGCTCACTACAATTATTATTCTTTTACCCAGGCTTTTTTTTAAAACAATTATCTGCGTATGGATGTCACGCCA
This sequence comes from Clytia hemisphaerica, assembly GCF_902728285.1. Classification (NCBI taxonomy): domain Eukaryota; kingdom Metazoa; phylum Cnidaria; class Hydrozoa; order Leptothecata; family Clytiidae; genus Clytia; species Clytia hemisphaerica. The sequence continues at coordinate 18,051 of NW_027103496.1, forward strand.
AAATTCGGATGGTACGCCGAAATTCGAATGGCACGCCGAAATTCGAATTGCACGCCGAAATTCGGATGGCACGCCGAAATTCGGATAGCCAGTGCCTTCCCACAAACCAAAGTCAGTCGGTTACACTTTGAAGCGTTTGTCGAAAGTTATCGCACTGTGGTGGAGGGTGACGTCGATTCCTTGCGGAGTGCATAAAGGCGGGAAAATACGGAACTCGAAAATAAAGACTAGAATGGACAATCGAATAGGTAGGAGAGGATGTGCGTTGATGTCCAATCTAGTCTCAATTTTTTAGTTCCGTACTGGGATGAAGTTCTGGTAGGGATGAAGTTTGGTGAGCTGAAAATGTTTTTTTTCGAAATTATTTTGATACATCCCCTTTTATAACGAAAGAACAATAGAAGCAAAAAAGTTTCCAAAAGTCTTCAAGCAGCTCCAGTTAATGGTATTGTCAACAGGCTCTTAATTTAGAAAGGTAATGAGATGATCCCCCCTCTTCTTCAAAAGGTTTTCTTCCTTGTAGAGAAAAGCAACCAAAATCGAGGAAAACTCTCAACACTAGCCATAGCCAGTCTTTGAAACAGGGATGTAAAATAATGAGGATTCCAAAGTCGATCTCGTGCAATTTCAGGATGCAAATAATCCTGAAATATATCATAAGTATTTACTAAAAAAATTAGCAAAGTTCTGAAGTTGTAACAAAACTATGACAATAGACGATTTCGGGGTTACGGTAACCATTATGAATTTTCTCTCTCGCTGGGGCAGATTTCACTGGACGCAAAAATTATGTAAACATTTTAGCTGGCGAAAGGCAGGCAATTTGCTAGTTCTTGGTGTTTCTTATACTAACTTACTCAGAAAATTCGACATAATTCATAAATAAATACTGAAATTATTTAAGAAAGTGTTAATTAAACAAACTATTTAGTTTTGACTCCTTTTGGAATGATTTTTGCATGTTTTTTTTCTCTTTTTCCAAGAGAGATAAAACTCAAAACATTGAGTGAGAAGAGACTTTGTGTGAGTGAGAAGAGACTTTGTGTGTGTGTGAAGTGTGTATGAAAAGAAAAGCTAGGGAGTGGGAGATGAAACTTGTGATTTTTTTGTGTCTGTTTAATATCAAACAGAAGAATAGGGAAGCATGATCAGTGTTGTGTTGGCCCTTGCAATAACGACAAAAGATATCGAAATGAATACATTATACACAGCAATGTCAAAAATAAAGAGCTGAGATTCCACGTTATTCCAGCAGACAAGGAAATGAGAGCTAAATGGACAGCACAAATTTTACTGGGAAGAAAGGATTGGAAACCAGGAAATTACTCGTACGTTTGTTCCAACCATTTTGTTGATGGAAAACCTACTATCGAAAATCCAATTCCAACTTTGTTTTTAAAAGGACCAACTGAGGCCGAAACCCCAACACAGAAAAGTCGAAAACCTCCTGCAAAACGAAAGATACCATTCTCAGATAAAGGATCTTATGAAGAAAATGATGAGCCACCAACATCTAGAGCACAACTCGAGTTCCAAGAAGATGAAATAACGAGTTCAGTGGATGAAGGTACTCGCACAAAAAATCCAAATGTTTCTGTCCAAACAGAATCATGGTGTTATGTTCCCATGGTGTTTGAACATATGACACGGGAGTATGATGTTCGATTTTACACTGGCTTTGAAGATCCCAAAATGTTTGCCACAGTTTTTGACTTTGTGAAACTAAAAGCATCAGTAATGACATACTGGGATGGGACTAAAAGAACTAATCTAGCACGTGTGTCTTCTGAACTAGAGACCCATATGGCTTCATCAGAATACAACATTGTCCCAATAAAATCCCGGCCCTTCAAGAAAATTGACATTGCAGCAGGAATTCCTTATCACAATGATGCGTCTTAGACTCGGACTCTTAACAGATGAACTTGCATTTAGATTCCAGATTTCTGCAGGAAAAATTTCCCAAACATTAATTACCTGGATAAAACTTTTGTCAAAAGAACTCTTATCCCTGATTAAATGGCCATCTAAAGCCCGAGTCAGGACAACTCTGCCAAATTGTTTTAAGAAACTATACCCCAATGTTCGAACCATCATTGACTGCACAGAGATCTTTATGGAAAGACCCAGCTCCTTGGAGGTGCAGGCCTTATCATGGAGTGATTACAAGCAGCATCATACAGTCAAGCTTTTGATTGCAGTTTCGCCCAATGGAGCCACCACTTGGGTGTCACCATTATATGGAGGAAGATCCTCAGATATTCACATGGTTAGACATAGTGGTTTTCTTAATATGCTTCAACCCAGAGATGAAATAATGGCTGACAGAGGTTTTAAGATCAAAACTGATCTTGCATTTTATCAATGCAGTCTTTGTATTCCACCATCAGCAGCAAAAGGAAACAAAATGAGAGCCATTGCAGTTAAAGAGACATCTAATATTGCTAATGTGAGAATATATGTCGAACAGGCCATAGGAAGAATAAAAAATTTCAGAATTTTGAAAGTTACCAACTCCTTACTCTATTTACCCTTCATGAATGACATTGTTTCAATATGTGCTGCTTTCGTAAATTTGTAAGACCCTTTGGCTTAGAATTTTGAAAAAATTGTTTTATACATTACAATAAAGTTTTTCTATTCTTTTAACACCTATATATATGATATATATATAAGACCTAAAACCTAGAAATGAAAAAGATACTAGTCAAGATACATATATAACAACAATCCTTCAACTGACTGTAAGCAAAGTGAACAAATCCAAGTTATTAGGATAGAGTCTACTCCTGTACACTTTTTATGATATGAACAACAACAGTCATCACATTGTACTTTGGAAAGTGTATTTTGCTCTTTTGGTAAAATCTCTTTTTCTTGTAGGAGGGGTTTGTCACATTTTGCACAGAATTTTATTGGTGTAATAAAAAGGATAGCAGGGCAAACATAGCATTGGTAAAATAGCTCAAGATTAGTTTGTACACGTAACCAATGTTTTTTATCGAACTCGATTTTTTCGATAAATAGTGATTTACTTGTCCAAACGACAAAATAACATAAGTTCGTTTCTGTTAATGCCATTTGAGAAACCACTTGTGTGTAGTATTTATGAGAGCGGTTCAGTTTGAATTTGTCTCCAGTAACTTTTAGAAATGGACATTTTTTCGCATTTAAGGAGTTAATTTCCATATCCTCTAAAGTTTTTGGGCAATTGATTTCGATAGTGCATTTTAAGTTATGGCAATTACATGTCATGATCCCATCAGGAGAAGCTGCAATGAAAGGTCTCGCTTTATGGATGAACAAACCGACCTTTGCGTTTTTAAGTTTAGGGTACATTTTAATTTGGTCAGCATAAAAAGCTTTCAAGGCATTCTCTTCATTTTTAGTTCCATAATCTAGGGATTTACTTTTTATTTTTTCACTTCCGTATAATATTTCAGATTTGTTGTTTTGATGCCATCTTTATTATGGCTTTTATCTATTGTTTATTTTTGTGTAATAATCATGCTACTTTGAAGCAGTCAATCTTCCTTTTCTCACCTCAAACCAAAGTTCATTTTCCGATTATCCAACAGTGGCCTTCTCAATTTTCAAGATTGTTTCTTTTATCATTGAGAGATTTGCCAGAAAATTAGGTACGAGAGAATCTTGATCCCCAAAATGATGCTCTAGTGTCCGGGATACACAACTGTCTACTGTATAGTTTTTGATGTCAACTTCGGTTTCTGTTTTGTCTAAGGACTTGAACAAAACTGCACTTTTTTCACCCCTTCGACTTTTTTGAAGAATGAATCAGCATGTTTATCTTCTATCTCATGATGATAATCTTTCCTGGGATCAAATACATTCAACGCTTTAATTCGGACTTCTCCTCGGCTCATATCGGGGTTTTCCGGCTGACCACGTTTTGGTTTCTTAGGTGCTTCCTCTTTAGACTGGTCACTGGCAAGCCTCTTAGGAGCAAATATGTCACATACACGCCGAGGCTCGGTCTCCTTTTTCGTACTATTCCATTGATAGGCTATATCATTGTATGTTGGTGAAGTCAATCCTTTATTGTTCGCATATTCGATTTTGTATAGTGTAGCGATTACATGATTGCAGCCTTCATTTGCACCTGTCATACATGAGCAATCAGCTGAAAGTATTTCCGGATCCTTTGGATCTTGTTTGTAATAAAAGCAAAACCTTCCCTGATGTAGGCTTGTGATCCTCATATTCGTAGCAAGTAATCTCACCAACAAAGCCGCTATCAAAAAAGGAATAAGCCTTTTGGTCTTTATATTTCCCTATATAGTCCGTGTCATTGAGATCTCGATTTCTCAAAATATATGAAAAAGGTGTCCAAGTTCGGCCATTTTGTGTGGTCATTGATAGCATGGGTGGAAAACGAAGCTGGGTCGTCAATTTATCAAGATGGGCGACCTTATCTAGGTAATCCTTCTCCAGTAAAAGATTTTGCTCTTCTGCAGCGGCAATAATTGGTGCTTTCATTTCTATAGCAACAAAAGCTCTTGCAACAAGTTCAGCATGATTACCACTTTGATTTAGCCCACGTACTGTCAAATACCGTTTCAGTGGGTTAATTGTCAGTGCAAAAAAACCCTTATGAGTTGACAAACCCATAATTTGATCCTTATACTAGACACCGTATATATAAAACAAGGTTGAAACAACGAAGGGTAGGGGAAAAATGTGCTCTCGAGCTTACTTTCTGCATGGAAGAACATTCAAGTGATATTTTAGTGGTTTACACATCGTGTTTATGTAGCTTGGCCAATATGAGCTGACTTTCTGTCTGTTTGAGATTGTACATGTGAGAACCAGGTTCCCCTTTATCAAGTGAAGAGATAGAAAAGTAAATAAAAGAACAATCAGGAAGATTCTACACCAGTTAGCCTTCACCCTAAGCTACGAAATATGCTTTAAGATAAGCTAGATGACATAAGAATGTTTTTCACACTGAATGGTAAGCTTGGTCTAACAAGAAAGAAAATTAGAGCTTTTACGTAATTATTTTGTGCAAAATCAAAACAAACCACTATCAAGAGATATTTGTGATGTTCTCTCACAGGAGAAATTAGCAAGAAAATATAAAAGAAATATTATTTGACTGGAAAAGTTAACTAAATTCTCTTATGTTTGTTCCGTATTTGCACTGATTTGTTTGGGGTCAAAGTCCAACTTGCCCCAGCGAGAGAGAAAATCCATAATGGTTACCATAACCCCGAAATCGTCTATGACTGTAACATCTTAATATAAATATATAGGAAAGTTAGATAAAACTAATAAAGTTTAGATAGATTCCTTACACAATTCGAAGCAAAACCTCCACATTTTACTGGCTTACTATTTAGTTTCCAAAGATGAGAAATTTAAATCTCAAATCTGCTCAAGATCTCAAAATTAATTGGTAGTCTTAACTCTGACTATAAAGGACCAAACTCTTCGCATAAAAATGTAAAAAATCTAGAACAATATCATAAAAAAAGTTTCAAGTTTTGACAATTGTCAAGACTAGTCTATGTCACTGGTGAAGACAGCTGAAGAAAGTAATTCATTTTCATTCCCAGCAAACTTTCGAATCGAATACAATCAAATTTTACTTTACTTTCAATCATATGTCATTTAACTTTCCACCATTTCATTACTGGAATATTTTCAAACTAGCGACCAGAGACCACATCGAACAGCCAATAAAAACAATAACAAACAAACAGTTCTTCTTTCCACTGGAAGAAGCGAGGAATAAACAAAATAAATTCTTCCAGGTTTCAAGCCATACCCAAAAGATATTCGATGCCATCCCAAAGCATAAAAAAAGTACAAGTTCGTCTTCAATCATTATTTGATTGCAGCACTTTGGCTCTAGGTAGGATAGGATCTAATTCAATGAAATGATTTGATAATTTTCATTCACAATGTTCACAGTTAACCTCTCGGATTCTTCAATCCTGTTATGGAAATAATCCAACAACTCTGCTTATGTCAATGCAAAAATAGAATTTCAATCTTCTTTTCTCCTCCATCCACAGATTCAGCTGATACCGCTTCCTTTTCGTTCGGATTCAACTTTCCAAAACCAATGATTTTGGTTCTCACTAAAGAAATTCAAAATTCGAATCACAAAATTCGGAAGTTCGAAAATCTATTTGAACTACCTTTACCTTTAACTTTACCGACTTCTTAAAAATCGGAAAAAGGCACACGCGATGGAGTGCAGCTCGTCCAAAGTCACGACAAAATGAGCTGCGCCGAAGAGAGAATCTTGGACGGAATTTCCCGTCCAAAAACATTCGATTCCACGGCAAAAAGAAACAGCGCCAAGGCACGCAGGCACGCTTAAAAACCGATGGTACGCTGGCACACGTATGAAACGCGATGTAGCAGACTCACAAATTTTAAAGCACCTCTCTTCGCGATATGACGGTGCTCCCAAGAGAAAAGAAAATATCATATATGATGATCGATGAATTATGTGGAAATGATTTACGGATTTTTGAGATCCCCATACCTGATGGTATGCCTAAAGCTATGCTGAGGCTTGAAATCCAGCAAAAAATAATTCAAGTCCAGTACAGTTCTAGTGTACAGCAGCCATCTTATGCCTTCCCACAGACCTTGCCAACTTACCAGCAACCCTTTGGTCAACATAACATGATTAATAATACTTACCAGTCCCTTACCACCACTCATCCTGTCAAACTCACAAAACATCCCAACTTCATCTAACCAAGCAAACACATCTCGATGTTTCACTCAGCCCCGGAAAACCATGGTGGTGTATCGAACGTACTCAACCTTTCAAACGGGTCAATCTATGCTAACTTGTCAAATGCGAATCCATCACCACTAGATTCCTCAACTTCATCCCCTTCACCCAGAGCCAAGACTCCACCATTTCGTCGTTTTTGATTGTATTGTCCTAGAGAGTCTAGTCTAGAGTCTAGTCTAGTCTAGTTTTATGTTTAAAAAACAGAACAAGGAATAATATTTTTCTTAGTTGCCATTGTTCAAGAAAGAAAAGTGATTACTTGTAGTAAATTCTATGTTATTACTATGTGATTTGATGTTAAATTATGGGTGAAACGTATGTGAAAATATTAGTAAATAAGTTTGGTTTTTAAGTACGTATTTCTGGTCCTTAAAAGTATGAGAAAAAACAAGTCTTTATACCAAAATCGTGTCCCCATAGAATCAAAACTTTAAAAAGTCGTTTATAAGATGTTTCTTTCTGTTTCCTCTAGATATTCTAGTTTTAAAAAATACAAACAAGATAAAAGGGGTTCCTAAACTAACATATTCCACTGCCAGGGTATAGCACCTGAACCAAAAATGACCTGACAAAGTATATCTAATGTTCTCAGCAGTCTTTGAATCATGTGTAGCTCTATTCTTTTTAAGGTCAGAGCATGCACTGACGGCATCGGATCTCCAGTTTCCGGGTGTTATTAGGCCATCCGTATTATTTCTGTGAAGGGCATGCTCATCTGTATATAGCTCACGTCCTTTAATTCGAAGAAAATTGTGTAGCACGATTGTAGCTATAACTGACAAAGCAAAAATAATCTATCTAGCATAAACTATTGTTTACTACCAACAAAAAAGTATTGAACAGCAGGAAACTAAAAATAACATTGTACAGAGTGATATTGAGATGTCAGAACCAACAGAATCTCAAACTACTAACCCTTTAGTTGAACATCATCATGGAGGTCTTCATATCCATGAAAATCATTTAGTAAAAGAGGGTATAACAAAGTTCATCGAAGTGGAAGATTTGCATACTGTTGCAACTTGTATTACTTGTCATGGAGTTAGACCAATTCTCTTTTCTCATGTACCTAAAAAGAAAAATGATGAGTCTTGGAAGGTTAAGGATCAAAGATGTGTTACGTGCTACAATGAACTCAACGAAAAAGTTAAAGGCAATCTTAATCAAGCACTTCTTTTTCTGGCACTTTTTCCCAAGCTATAGATAGTTTCAATGACCAAGATATTAATTTTCTGTCAGTACCACCATTTCTAAGAGGGTTAACTTTTATTGAAACTTTACTAATTTGAAAAGTATCAGTTGTCATTTATGTTCACTGTTTGAAATATGGCATGTTAGCCTCAAAAGGCCATGCCGTTGCTATTCCCTCAAATTTAAAGATTTCACCAAATTACCTCAATTACCCTCTGAAATAGGGATTCTTTTGATCAAGAGTGGTAATGATAGCTCACAAGCCTATATGGCTTCAAGCCAGAGAATACAAGAGGCACTTAACGGTTTAATCTTTGGTTATCCTCCAATACACTCATTTATTTTTATAAGCATAACGTTTATAAACATACTGAAGCTTAAATTTCCAGAAAAATTAAGCATTATGCTAAACATACCTTGAGGCTCAGCCAAAGAAATTTTAAGAGTGTACTCTCTTATAGTATAGCATGGATATACTTAAAACCCTTAAAATGACGTCACTAGCTATAGCCGAATGGCCGGGGACTTAGATAGCCACTGGCTATTATCGGTCTGTATACCATAAGTGCCTTAACTCATCGGCACAAGGTCCGGACCACTTGAGATTGCAGCCAGACCGGCCCGGGGTGTGTCCGGATATTTTCCGGGTGTTCCGGAAAACACTATAAAAATTCGAAATCATATGGTAAACATTCGAAAACAATAGAATTTTAATAGAATAAGTGTAATCCTCAACCTGGTTATACCCAATATCAGGGTAATGATCATATACCTGAGAAAATATTTTTTGTATTTTTGCCTAATTTGTATTACTTTGATGTTAATATTGACAATGACCGTCTCCTAAATATTCCTGAGCATCGTGGAATTACTGAAGGTCTTCCTATAGTTTCTAAGGATAAGAGTGTTACAGAAAAATCTGAGGAAGACAGAGGCCCATCCCCTGGCCAGTTTGAAAAACTTGCTATAAATGAAGAATTGACAACTTCCTCTGCATTTGCAGCCCAACTTAAAAATTCTGATGCCGATGAGAACATTAAAAATGCATTACTTTCATTCCTTGGGGAGAATACTAATATTGAAAATTCGTAAGTTTCGACAGAAGGCTTTTTTACCATGTGCTATCCCCATATATTCATTAGTGGGTCTTGTGATTATACCATCAAGGCAGCACGAAATTTGAAATTTGAGCAATGGATAAAGCATATCTATTATTGTATTTTATACACTTTAGGTGATCTACTGTTTTATCCGATTTAATTAGATTTTTGTTTTATTTATTTTAGACTATTTCTCTGAAAAACCCAGAAGGGAGTTTTAGTCGATTTCTTCGTTTTTTAAACTTCGAATTTTCTTTTCATATCTAATTTTTCAATTTTAGCCATTTTTTTTGTATTATTACTGCGGTATTATTATACAGTCTCATAGGAATATATATTTTTTATTATTGTAGCTAAGGAATTTCAATCGAATAGCATTTTTATGATATTTTATTGTACTTAGTTATACGAAAGCATCCAGCGAGGTCCTTTTTTTAACATCTGTTTCCCAGACATAGCCTTCCTGGAAAATTTGATCTGTTGGCCAAAAGTTTCAAAAATCTTATTCCTAGAAATGAAGATCTGTTTCTCCTCAAAACCTAAATTTTTAATCTCAAATTATCCTCCCTAGAAAATTTGAATTAGAATTTTGATATTTTCTCCCAAGCTTATAAGAAATAGGATATCTGTTTCCCTCTCCTGGAAATTTTTATCTGTTTCCCTTGCTTTTTGTGATTGATATCTGTTTTCCCCCAGAAAGTTCAATGCAATATCATCTTTTTTGGAAACAGATATCTGTTTCCCAATTTATTAATGTCATCTCCTAGAAATATTGATTTGTTTCTCTCTGATGACATCATCGGCTGGAGCTGGGAAACAGATAGCTTTAAGGAAAAGGTCTTTCCTAGAAAATGGGATCTGTTTCCCCATTTTTCAAAAAACGCTCTCTCCTGCAAAAGGGAAACATATATTTCGGGGAAATGGGCTCGTTGGCTGCTTCTGGTTATAGCTTTTAAATTGTTTTTATTATTTACGTTTTTGTGAAATTTCTAGCTTCCATTATAAAAGGGATATCATTTTTTGTTGTCCCATACACTTGTACAGGCTGTACGGGCGTATCGACCTAATCCACATTAAACTTTCACAACCCGTACGTCCGTACGTACGTACATTTGAACGGGCTGTACGGGTCGCTATTAATTCCCCGAGAAAAAAGCCATCACCTTTGATATATACAGGTACGAGCCGGGAAGTATCTTATCCATTTGGTGGACTAACTTTCTTAGGGTTTTTCTTGTTCCTTATGGTAATAAGAATATTTTAAGCTTCTGGGCCACCTGGATTTCTCACCTGGGTATCCATAATGGCGGATTTTTGGTCATGTGACCCCCGTAGACAAAACTGAAAATTCTTCCTACCCAAATATAGTCTTATCATATATCAATCGATCGGAAATTTGATACTGATTGATTTTGAGATACAAAGTTGGGTCTGAAAACTTTCCTATCTCGGGATATAAATCACTTTCGTTTTCTCAGGTTTGGCTGCAGTTGTAAGCGGGCTTTCATGGAGTGATGCAATTCTTTAGTCATATCTCACGAAATATGCTTTTAAACATATCAAAACTTTATGTGCTCCTAGAAAAGGCATTAAAAATTGTTTTTGCAAATTTTCAATAAGTTTTCAGTAAAAATGTGTATTTTACAGACCAGAGTACAATTTCCCTACCGTCGAAAAAAGATCTTTTTCTCTTAGAATTGGCCTTTTTCTCTGAAATGAATGAGTGAAATGTTTCCCAATAGGGTTTAAAGCCAATCACTTCTTCGTAATCTCACTCAGAGGGGTACTTAGCAGCAAGTAAGGGCTAAATGTGTCTGGTCAGCACTTTATAAGTATGATTTAAGGTAAGACATGATCCCGAAAACTGTGAAATTTCCAAATAATTAATGAAAAATTCTCTCATTGCATCTTAACATTAAACGAGAACCTTCCTTTCTTTAGATTGTGACTAATGCAAAGAATTATGAATAATGTAAATCGCTACTGTGTATTTTACAGACCAGATTTAAGTGCTTCTAGGAGCTTGTCTTGTCCTAAAACGCTTTGGATTACTACAGAAATACCCGAACTTACTGAGTTTAATCCGTCAAAATGCGCCAATTCCTTTATCTTTATTATTCATGCATGTAACGAGATTTAGAGGGCTTAGAATCTGTGTTGTCTGTAGGGCCACAAAACTTCGGCATAATATGGCTTCTAGAGGCGATAAGCCTAGGCCATTGTAATGGAAGCCTAGTGATGGAGCTGTATTTGTGAACCTGTCTGGGGCTATGCTGGTTACTGTTACAATTATAAGAGGCGTATAAGGGTCCAATGCATCATTGTATATCCGTTTTAACTACAGGAATGCAACACAACAACTTCAGCTAGTTGAAGAAGTCAGGAATTTTAACTAAAAGCGCTTTCTTTTCAAGTTATTGCCACATAAAATAATGCTTCCCTTTTCCTCTTAAGCTACATATCAAAATTATCCTCGTTTTCTTACAAAAATCTAAGTATAATATTAAGAAATCTTGATTTTAAAATTCTTATTTGTTTCAGGCATGGCTTGCTGATGGTGATTCCATTTTCCTTTCCCCTCATGAGATTTTAAGGTTTTATTTTTAATCATCTGGTTTCTGTGGCTTCATCAGAACATAAACATATAAACGACTGGACATCCTTCTCCTTCGTATTTTCGTAGAAAGCACTGCTACCTTCGTAGCTTCGTAGCCGCCTCGTTAAAACATAGAACGAAACAATAAATTTTGATGATCTACCTTGGGAATACCTTGCTAACAACGTCAAAACTTCGACAAAAGTCTCTGTTGTTCTACTCTTCTCAAGTCTTTTATTTATATCATAACAAAGATAACAGATGCGAGATCATCGTCATTTGTCAAATAAACTCCAACTAATATTTCTAAATTTTGACTCAAAAATATGAAAATAATATTAAGTATATAGGATCGAGAGTATAGGATTCAAATTATGATATTCTTATGACACAGGCTCTTAACTTTGGCATACTTTTTTTTTCACGTCAATAAAAAAACTAATTGGAATGACGAAAGTGATTCAAAAGTATACACGCAGTTGAAATTCTCCATTTTGTGATTTAAGAGTAACTAGCCGTATGCGCAGCGTCGCACGCTCCGTGTCCCAATCCAGCAAATCGCTATACATCTAAAGAACCCTAATGGAAGAAAGATAGCTGCCGATTGATGATAAGATTTTGATTTTATAAAAGAAAGGAGAAAAAAGTTCAACGTCATGAAGAGGAGGTTTTGTAGAGCTTTGTTAGATTTTGGAAAATCTTTTACAAAACGTTGTAAACACGCACGATTTAGCGTATTAATATACTTTAATCGTAGAAATTTTAGCGAGACTAATTTTAGCGTTTAAGCAAGTTTTCCCTATTTTCGCTAAAATAAATCTCGCTAAAACACGCCGAATCGACAGACCGCTAAAATTTATCTGCGCGAAATTTTTCAAAAAGCTGATACGCTAAAATAAATTCAGTATGTTTTTTCTTTCATTTTTTATCATGTTCATAATTTTTCAAAAGCTAGTAACCGGGGATGGGGGCGTAAATTTCCAAGTTTATCCGGTCTCAGTCAAGAAATGTTTTACAAAGACATGTGAATGCATTGGAAAGGATGAAACTTTTTTCAGGGAAACATTTCGTGCATTGATTTTTTCTCCAATATCATTGTCCTCACCAAAATTAATCCACGCAAAATTTCTGTCAGACGAGTATTCGCTAAAATTTATCTACGCGAAATGTTTTGAAATCGTGATTCGCTAAAATAAATCCAAAAAAATCAAGATTTTCCTGACTCGCTAATATACGCTAAAATTAGTCTCGCTAAAATTTCTACGATTAAAGTATAGATTTTCAAGCTATCAAGCTATCTATCAATCATTTTACCTGTAATTCAAAGAAATAGCATTGTGACGGAATATTGTTGGATTTTTCATATCAATTTTAAAATACAGGCGGCAACGAAGCTCACTTCAAAGACACAATGGAAGATAGACGTCCAGTTATGATTTATCCCATGTGAAGGCGCAGTAGTGTACCAAGTATTGACCGTCGTCTAGGAGATCAGGACTAACTCCAACTCGGTGCTGTGTTTCACTTAATGAAAAGTAAATGCTACTTTTCTAGGACTAACCCATACCACGTGAGGGTCGTTGGGTGGACAGAAGCTCTACAGGCCGTTCAGAGACTGTGCGACAAATCTGTGCTATGTCTAGCAAGCATGCAAGAAATAAAATCTTTTGGGTTTTGTTCTTTTTTAGAAAAATAATTCAAAGTCTGACGTCTCGCGCATACAAGGTTATCCAGGCTTAGTGAGCTCAAAGCCAGACTAATTTCATCAAAATTTTATGCTTTGGTAGCTACGTAGTTCTGGAAGTTTTAAGCACTTCTCGAAGTCTCAAAGACAGGCTACACAGATTTCTCGTTACATGCATGAATAATAAAGATATAGGAATTAGAGGATTTTGACGGATTATACTCAGTAAAATTCTCCAGCTCGGGTTTTTCCGTGGTAAGTCTAAATATTTTAGGGCAATATAACCACCTAGAAGCACTTAATTCTGGTCTGTAAAATACACACAACGATTTACATGTATTCTTAATTCTTAGCATGTGTCAAACTAAGGAATAAGGTTCAACTTTGTTTAATGTCGAGAAACAATGAGAGACTTTGTCAAATCTTTGAGTAATAGCTTGGAAATTTCACCGTTTTTGGGATCAAATCTTACCAAAAAACATGCTTATAAAGTGCTGACCAGGCACATTTATCCCTTATATATTCCCCAAGTACCTCTCTGAGCATAATATAAAGAATCAAGTGGCTCTAAACCTTATCAAGAATCATTTCACTCATTCATTTCAGACAAAAAGGCCAATTTTGAGAGAAAAGGGTAAGGTAAGGAAATTGTACTCTGGTCTGTAAAATACACATTTTTACTGCTAACTTATTGAAAATTTGCAAATACAATTTTTAATGGCTTTTCTAAGAGCACATAAAGTTTTGACATGTTTAAAAGCATATTTCTTGAGATGTGACTAAAAGAATTGCATCACTCCATGAAAGCCCGCCTACAACTGCAGCCAAACCTGAGAAAACGAAAGTGATTTATATCCCGAGATAGGAAAGTTTTCAGACCCAACTTTGTATCTCAAAATTAATCAGTATCAAATTTCCGATCGATTGATATATGATAAGCCTATATTTGGGTTGGAAGAATTTTCAGTTTTGTCTACGGGGGTCACATGACCAAAAATCCGCCATTATGGATACCCAGGTGAGAAATCCAGGTGGCCCAGAAGCTTAAAATATTCTTATTACCATAAGGAACAAGAAAAACCCTAAGAAAGTTAGTCCACCAAATGGATAAGATACTTCCCGGCTCGTACCTGTATAATAAAATTTCGTTGAATCGCACTGCCGACGCAACGCCCACTCTGCGAGTCGAGACACACAACCCGCCCTTGTACTTTATGTGTCGTGTACAAACATTTCAAATTTCGTGAAATTAACCTTCATAAAATATACAACTCAGGATTATGGATATGTTTTTCTTCTAGATTTATACTTCTTCTCAAGGGTCGTAAGGGGCTCATTTTCGGTTTTTTCAAAACTGCATGTACTTCCACCTCATAAACATACCTATTTTTGGACTTTTCTGGAGAAGCTTAATTTAGCCGTCATGAAAGTGTCCTGTCAGATGTCCCATAATGCACCAAACTCAAAAATATTTGGAAAATCCTTGAAAAATCCGCCATTTTGATGACGTCATTGACAGAAAAACTGGAATAAGTTCAGGTAGAAAAAAGATTTCGAGCTCAAATTTTTACCAGAGATTCAAATTAAAAATTGAAAGCATTTTAAATCGAGATTGTTTTGATTTTTTGATGACGTCAGCATTTTTTCGCAAAAATGGTTTTTCAGCCATTTTTGCTGACATAAGCATTTTTTCGATTTTGTTTTCCAATTTTCTAATTTGTTTTATTTATATACGTCTTTGGTCGAAATTTCAGCTCGAAATCTTTTTTCTACCTAAACTTATTCAAGTTTTTCTGTCAATGACGTCATCAAAATGGCAGATTTTTCAGGGATTTTCCAATTTTTTTCGAGTTTGGTGCATTATGGGACATCTGACAGGACACATTCATGACGGCTAAATTAAGCTTCTCCAAAAAAGCCCAAATATAGGTATGTTTATGAGGTGGAAGTACATGCAGTTTTGAATAAACCGAAAATGAGCCCCTTACGACCGTTGAGTTTTCGATTGATCTTTACAGGGCCATACTACGAATTTCAAGAAGTAATAGCAGGGACGTGACGCGTGAATGTTTTGCCGACATCAGCCAACAGCCAAATCACTCTGACACGACGGACACGGGGACGACGAGAAATTTATTGAAAGCTATTTAATTGAAATATATTAATACATTAAGGATATTCGTACAATATTTTTCCCTATAATTTACAAAATACCTAAGAAAAATCAAGCAAACGAGTGGTACCGAGATTAAGGAGAAGTTCATTTATTAATTCGTTTCGTTTACAATAGTGTACGAATTCAAAAAAAATAGTTGCATTACAACTTTGTTGTTCGTTGTTTGTCTTGCCAGTTGAGAATGCTGTCACATGCTTGATATAATTTCTATCGATGTATTTTGAAATGATTTCGGCACAGGCTCCAGTGCTTCCCCTAAACACTTTGATAGCATTTGAGTCTTGAACGTTTGATGACTCTCGAATACACTATAATGTATCTGCAGGCGATGGTCTTACTCGAAATGTGAAATAGCCGTTAGCCGTTGCACAAAGCCCAACGTAAACGTGCTCTTTTCTCCATTTTATTTGTGTGCGAAATTGTTTATAGTCGACAATGTCGTCCAGAAGATCATCCTCTCTCCCAATCCCCATTTCGGAAGTGAGAAAGCATATTTTTTTGGGTCATCTAAATCCATGATGTGATCGATGTGATAAAATGAAAATTGATGAAATGCCTTTACTAAAATCACTCAAAAGCATAAATGGGTTTTCCCGATATGACACAGGGACTTCGTGTACTTACTACATATTTATGTCATCAAAAAAGAAGCATTGTAGCATTGTAAAAAGATTTATCGTTCTAGTTCTATCAAAACATCGGAATTTCGAAGTCAAAAAAGTTGTCAGGGGGTAGGGTCCAACCATTGTAATGCAACATTTTGTCCTATCGTTTCACACATCATTGATCCATCGTTCATCACGTTCAACAAGAAACGTAACAAGAAAATAAAGAAAACGAGCCACTAGTTGAAGTAACGATACCTGCCTTCATCGACCTAGAAGAAACTCAAGAAACTTCCTCCTCTTCGAAAACGGTAATTTTTAATTGATGCACTCGTTTTTTTTATAAGCAAAGCGAAAGAAAGTGTAACAGTCTGTTTTTGAAACATGAAGACAACACTATAAAGATTCAAAATCATATGGTAAACATTCGAAAACAATAGAATGTCTTCATTTCTCTCAAGATTAAAGAGATACATATAATACGCTCGACTTCTTTACTCTCCAGACATTCCAAACAAGTCCAGTCTGATTCAGGTGTTCTAAAGAGCCCAACACAGCACATGTGAAACCACTCCACTGGACAGTCGCTCTCGTTTGAGCATTGAATCATATCCCCAAAGTCAGCTGTGAAAGAAATAAGTTTTGTAGTCATTCATTTTATATTTTCCTGTTTTATCAAGCTCATATTTTATTGTATTGCCGTGGAATTTAGTTGTTCAATGTGATCAATATGGAGCAAGCGGTTCGGTTAGGGGCCGTTTACATAGTACGTACGCACTAAGGAGGGTAAGGGTTGTCTTCTAAAAAGCGTATTCTTGCGTACAGGGGGGAGGGGTCGAAAGAAAACATACGTACGCAGAAAAAAAAATTTCACAGCCCTTTTTTTGCTTGTACAATCGTTTGAAAGGGAATTATTATTCGCTTGTTCTTTACGAAATATCAGCTGTTTCTCTCTCTTAGAAAAGGGGACAACTTTCGGCTATGATGTTGAACTATTGTATGAGATGCTAATAAATAAATTTTGCCAAAACAATTTAATTGTGTCGTGATATTTATTACTTTTATGAGCAATATGTCTCACGATCAGCCTTTGTAGATCACTCATTGAGCGATTGTTTATCAAATCCCAGATTAGGTCGTTTTCCTTCACCACACACAAAAGATTGTCTTCTTTGACAAACTTTGCTGTCAGTGTCTCATCTTTCAGTTTTAGGCGCTCCTTATCAGAGTGTAAACTTCTTAATATAGACTTTTGTAATAACAATTGTGATCTTAGATAATTGATTATGGACTCATCTTCTTTGGAGAAAACTCCAGCATCAGTTTGCGTAGAAGCATCTGCCGTGAGTTTTGGGGGTTCAGTAATCCTCATCGACATCAGTCTAAACGTGGATGAAGTACAGGAAGAGTTAAATTTTATTTTGCAGATTTTTGCAGAGTGTGGAAATTATACAGGGGTATTGACAAACTTTTTCGCTAATATCCATACTCTATACAACAGAAGAGGACAGAAGCTGAGAAAAATCCAATTTTGCCCAAATCCAATCCCTGTTAGTGTGATTTTTTTTACCTGACTCTTTCAAGGATTCAACTTTTTCGAAATACAGGATGCAAAGATTAAAAGGATTCCAATTTTATAGGTGCGTAATGTTCTATATAAACCTGTCTCAAATTATTTTAAAGCCACTATTCTTCTGAATCCAAAACGATTTTAACAGTGTCATTTTATTTGGAGTATGAAAAAGACGATTTTAAGGTGCCTGAAGACAGGGCTGACTTGGGTCGCACCTGAAATCATGAAATGCATTAACAATGACTCTTACTTGGATGACATTATTTCCTGTCCATTTTTCCACAGTTCCGATGCAAAAAAATATGAAAATATAAAAGGCAATCTTTACATCGTGTCACTGGTGGTGCATTTTTGATGTCAGCTACACAAAATCGGGGGCAAGTCTCTGTAATTTGGCCCGGCAAAAGTAAAAACCAGAGGTCCTTGGCCGTTGAAAATGACACCCTTAAGTTAGTTTCGCCTTTGCCGAGGGTATACATTCCGTCATCAGTCTGAATAGTGAACTTGAGTGACGGGAACGCAAGCACCAGACCGAACATATCCAACATACCTGGAAAAAAGTGTAAGAACTTTAAGGATCACGAAGTTAATTGAATCAAGATGAAACTTTATATAGCCTTTTTTAGAAAAAATCTAAGAACATCGGGGAAATAGACTGTCAACAGTTAACAGTAGCAAAACTATGCTTTTCTAAAATTGACGTTGCAACTGGTTGAAATGAGTTTAGTGTTATTGTCACTTGTTTATTTTACTAATCAGATTATTGCATTTTATTTCGTCCATGCATATGGTCCATACAGCAAAAAGGGTGATAATTTTGATTGTTTTGACTTGCGGTCAAAAAAACAACTGAAAAACAACTCAAAATCTTCCTTACCTTGAAAATAAGAATCACACTAGTTTATTTGTATGTAACTTTACTTTAAAGATTTTTATTTCAAATTTACCAGGGTTTCATGGAAGGATTGGTGTTTGGGACATATCCGTCTTTCCGTGCCAAGTGCATCACTAACCTAAAGGAAGGTGACGCGAACGCCTTTTTCCGGACGAAGCTGTCTTCTGAATCTGTAAGAAATTTTTATTTACTAAAATTGATTTGATATAGGGGTGCGTATTGTGTATAAAATTAAGCAGGTCCGGAAATACGTTATTGTTTTATCTTCTCGTGCTTCAAATTTTTGATTCTGTAACTCTGTAATTTTAAACATGGTGTCCGAAAAAGAGCAATGTGTCAAAACATGTCTTCAAGTAGAGATACTTTGTGTGTACCGTAACATGTAATTGCAGATTCCCTTAAGTAAGGTATGCCTCTTAAACTTTATTCTTTGATCAGAAACTTCCTTCACTCGAACAAAATTAGCTTTCCTCGTGTGTGTTCGAGTTATAGAGACTCCATTGTGTTTTTTCCGAATACTTTAACAAATTATTCCATTTTTATTTACTTGACCAGTATCTGTTCTCAACGGAGTTTGTTAAACACAATATTTCCCTCAAGGTTTGTGTACGTCTTCACAAGCAATTCACTTCTTCCGTAGACGAAATAATCACGCAATGGCATAACAACCGCCACCACCCCAACAGCAACAACAACAAGCGGAACCACAACAACCGCAACCACCCCAACAACAACAACAACAACCGCCACCACCCCAACAGCAACAACAACAAGCGGAACCACAACAACCGCAACCACCCCAACAGCAACAACGACAACCGCCACCACCCCAACAGCAGCAACTCCCACCCCAACAGCAACAACGACAACCGCCACCACAACAACAGCAGCAACTCCAACAACAAGTTCAACACAGGACTCATCAATTGAGAAATTCAGTTGATTCAGACGAGAAGCGCGTTAAGTTGGCAGCAGATTATGGTTTTGGTGAGATTAAGCATTGGTTCAATAGCGTTGAAATTCTTCAATGCAACATCAATGGAAGACAGGGACTCAGAAAATTTGAAGAAACAAAAATGCAAACCATCCTCAAGGCAACATACACGCGGTATTTCTGAGCCACTGCAAACATTTGTTGAAAAAGCCATCACAGCAAAATTGAAGAAACATAGACAACATTTAAAACTAAAATCAGCATGTAATATGCCATAACTTTTGTATTTTTTCTACATTTTTTATAATTTACAAGTTTCTCGGCTAAATGTCACGATTCTTTGAGGGCAAAAACAATTTGAGGATGAAAATTTTAAAAGGTTCATCTTATTTTTTGCAGACTTCTTTCATTGTTTTGAAATCTGCTTTTTTTTTCTCATGTTTTATTTAATTGCATCAATTGCCTTTGCCAGGTAGTAACCATTAAAATTATAGCAATCTTAAAAATTTCTAGATTTTTTTCAGAAATATTTTGTGCAGGTGCAAGATAGCTTTTATTCATTATATTTCTGCATTATTTATGAGGTGTAATATTATGCTAAGAAAGTTGAAATATAAAATAAATAGTTTCGCAGGATGGAATTCCATTAAATCAAATTGGTTTTTCATTAATTTGAGAAATTTACAAATAATCAATAAAATCTCACTTTCAAGACGGGTTTCAATGTTTTGATTTTCTCTGGGCAGGCGCAATTGCGCTTGATTATTGGAGGCAAAAACTTACAATTTATAGGGAAGCAAGTGAATATCCATCAAATTTTTGCTAATGGCCCGGATCACCAATAAGTTGTTTTTGCTTCTACCGACCGACTCACTTTATATCTTAAACCTTTTCTAGTCGGAAAGTCGCAAAAATTGTCGGATTTGTGGCGATATTATTCTAGGAATTTTATAGATTCAGCGTAGCCAATGTTTTGATCATCTTGTGTTAAGATTTTCATCTGCAATTTATCAAAGATTTTTAGCGTTAAAAAGCGCTACGGAACTGTTTTTTTTTGTGGTCGCAATATGCAAAATAATCAAACCTATGCTCAGATCGCATTTTTCTGATGACTTAAGACGCCGACCGGCCGACCGACCGATAAGAAAATATACTAAAAGTTCATTTCAAAAGTCCAACCAGAGACTTCTTCAAAACAAAAAATTTGCTTGCCTCCAGCATGGTCTTTTTGCCCCCAAAAAATATGTGGCAAGAACTTTTTTTTAGTTAAAGAGCTTCTTGACAATGCCTTTTAAATGCCTGAATTGGATCGTTCTTCTACATGAATCTCACCTTCAATGAGTCGATATATTGGAGTTAAATTAGGAAGGAATGTAGGAAAAATTTCGTTTCGAGAGGGTCAGACCAGTATTTTTTGACTTGAGTCAATCCTGAGTTGTTTTCCCATCCTACAAACTTTAATACAAAAGCAGTTTAATATTGAAGAAATTAGTAGGTTTTAATAACCTTCAGAAGTGACTTAAATTTTAAAAAACAAAGAGACAGTAACTTTCAGCCAAGCTGCCAGCAGTAGGTCCATTCCTTCGCTTCACGTGGCCTTGAAAGAACTTCCAAAAGTGCGTGATCTGATTTCTTCATGACGCTATTATCAGGAACGAGCCGAAATATCTGTTTAGTCGCTTGAATTTGAATAAAAAACCATTCTGCAAAATAACTAATTTTTCGTACTTCTCGGATACCGGCAGAGATTTGCACCGGTCTTTGGACCGGACTTTCGACCGCTCCAGAAGCCGCTTCGAAGTCTCTTGCTCAAGAAAGGGCCGCTAGAAGAGCGGCCTCAAGCGGACCTTTCAAAAAATCTATGGCCCGCTTGGAGGCCGATTTTCACAAATGATGGGCCGCTAAAAATTTTAATTTGGCCGCATTAAGACCAGACTTTTACCCTCTTAGGGCCGACCGGTCTTTTGTGTACTCCAAATCGCTTGGGGAGTCACATATATCAAAAAACATACAATTCATTCAATTCAATTCGGTCTTTCCGTAAAAAACGATTACATTACCGGTAGGTACAAAGAATAAAAATATATAATAATAATAAATAAAATATCTCCCGACGAAAGGAATTGAAGCATTATCAGCTTTGTCGATAACTATCGAAAAGAAGCAGTAGTAAAAAGTTGTATAACTATCAAAGATTTATGATAATGTTCCACTCCTTAGTGTTTTTTGCAATTTCTATTGCGTCGTCCCATTCAATATTTAATGTTTTAAGATCATTTTTGACAACACTGAGCCAAGTTGTAGTTGGTTTCCCTCGCGGTCTTTGGTACTTAGTGCTGGCATATTCGAGTGCTTTTTTCATAGGTGTTGAACTATTTGCTCGTAATACAGTTCCCAGCCACTTCAGTCTTCTACTTTTGATACATTTGCTCCACTTTACTGCGTTGGTCTTTTGATACACTTCGGCATTCTTCACGATTTCTGGCCAGCTCACATTTAGCACGAAAGCTCGCAACAATCTTCTTTGGAATGCATCAATGGAATTTTCGGCTTGACGGGTTGTTAAACTCCACAGCTCGCAGTTATACAGGAATATCGGTTCGATGTAGGTCGTGAATGCTGACATTTTTGTTTGTGTAGTCAACTTTTTATGACAGAACAACGTTCGTAATTTGTTGGCAGCTGAAATCGATATTCCTTTTCTTCTTTTGATGTCTTCTGATGTATCAAGCATACTGCCGAGATATTTGCACTTTTACCATTCGTTGTTATTTCTTGTGATGGTAAATTGTTCCGTTTTGTCCTGATTTATTACTAGATCTCGTTTTTCTAGTTCTGTTGGAACGGTCTGCTTAAACTTTTGCAGTGCGCGATAGTCTGAAGTTACTTTCCGATATCGTCAGCATACTCCATTTCAATATCGATTTGTTCTTTTTCTGTGAAAATGGCGTAATTGTGGTCTGTTAGATGGTCAGCAGGAATAGATGGTACAGTAGGAAGTGCATCAGGATGGTTTGGTATTTGGTGGTTTTTCAGCGGGTGTAGTGCTTTTGCTAGGTAGTACGTAAATTCGTTAGCACTTACACAGTCTCCTTGTGGTGCTCCGGTGTCAGTTGCGAACTCAGAGCTTAGAGTTTGGTTGCATTTGGAGGACTGCGATAATGTGGAGTTCGTCTGGTGAGATGGTAGATTGCAAGTCATGCAGCAGTTTGTTTCTATTAAGACTGTCGAACGCTTTGCTTATATCAAGAAGTATTAATTGAACGGCTTCACATTTTGATGTTATAGTCCGTTCAATTACAAGTTTTGCCGCATAGACGTGCTCGGTTGTGGATCTGTTCGCTCGGTATGCTGCTTGAGAGAGTGGTATTTCTGTGTCAAGTCGGTCTCTGATTCGGTTGATAATGCAAGCTGCAAGGATTTTTCGTTGTGATGAAAGTAGAACGATTGGTCGTAAGTTTGATGGTGGTCCTTTTGCTTTGTTGGGTGATTTTTTTCGGTATGTTCCCTGTTTCGGCTATGTTGTTATAGATGTTGGCTATCTGTAGGTGGATAGTTTCGGGAGCAAATTTTATCAGTTCAATTGGTATTTCATCACATCCTGGGCTTTTGTTTCGTTTCATTTTCTTAACAGCTTTGTTGATTTCGAATGACGTGAACGGTGCTAGCATAGGTGCTGGTGGTACGATTGTTGGTTGTTTTGAAGAAAATTCCTTTGAAGTATGTAGCTATTATTTCGCTTTGTTCTTTTGGGTCTGCTGTTAGTCCGTTTTCTCCTTTGATAAGAAGCTTTTCAGGTGGTTTTAGGTTTTTGATTTTCTTGACAGCTTGATACATCTTGTTGTTATCGTGGAAGTATTCGAGTTCACGGGTAGTTCTGTTCACTTTTTCATTTTCTTCTAGATTCATGATGGTGTGTATTTCAGCTAGTATGCGATTGCAAAATTGCTTGAGGAAAGTTTTGGCTTGTTTGGTGTTACATGATTGTATTCGGTGTTGAATATGTGACTCCCCAAGCGAACTGGAGTACATAAAAATCTGACCGGTCTAGGCCGGCCAAGAGACCGGCTATGCAGCGGCCAAAATACGAATGCGACCGGTCCATTGTTTTTTTTTGATCGGCCAAAAAGCGGGCAAAAGAAAATTTTGCCCAGTTGTTTTTTTTCGACTGTAGCGGCCCTTTTCGACTGTAGCTGCCTTTGATGAATTTCGAAGCGGCCTTTGGATGAATTTTGAAGCAGCCTTTGGTCCGGTCTTTTTACCGGTCAAAATAAATGCCGGCGAACGATAAAATCATAACAAACGATGTGTATTTTAGGGAATCGTTCGGTAATATTTTAGTATTTTTAGATAAAGTTTATTATTGCGGAACGTACCGAAATCAATTTGTGTGTCGAAATAACCGTTCCGTAAAGTATCAAAATCTCAACGTGCGAAGAAACCTTTCTTTTGCCTTCAAGCTGTTGAAGAGTCAGGTGTTGGATTGATGTAGTGCAGAAATTTATTTTTGTGGGCTTTTATCTTTATATCTAAGATTGTAAGTTATTTTAAAACATTTATTAAACTGACACTTAAATAATTGAACCAGCTAAGCCAATTGAGAATTTTTGATTTGCAAAGAAAAAGACTTTTGCTTGTGTCATACCCAAAGTTCTCTTATTGTACCAAAGCAAAAAGCAGGACAAATTTCAAGTTTTATTTACGTTTTTCAAACTATGTACATTTAAAAACTGCTAGTACAACCCCAAGGGCTTTCTAGTTCGACAGGATATTTTTTAAAGAAAGTAAAAGAAAAAAAAGGGAAGAAGAACTGCTTCTTCAGGTTTTGGAGGAAAGAAAACATTATTTTTTCAAAACAATCTCAAGAATACGAATGCGACCGGTCCATTGTTTTTTTTTGATCGGCCAAAAAGCGGGCAAAAGAAAATTTTGCCCAGTTGTTTTTTTTCGACTGTAGCGGCCCTTTTCGACTGTAGCTGCCTTTGATGAATTTCGAAGCGGCCTTTGGATGAATTTTGAAGCAGCCTTTGGTCCGGTCTTTTTACCGGTCAAAATAAATGCCGGCGAACGATAAAATCATAACAAACGATGTGTATTTTAGGGAATCGTTCGGTAATATTTTTAGTATTTTTAGATAAAGTTTATATTGCGGAACGTACCGAAATCAATTTGTTTGTCGAGAAATAAACCGTTCCGTAAAGTATCAAAATCTCAACGTGCGAAGAACCTTTTCTTTTGCCTTCAAGCTGTTGAAGAGTCAGGTGCTTGGATGTAGTGTCAGAAAATTATTTTGTTGGCTTTTATCTTTATATCTAAGATTGTAAGTATTTTAAAACATTTATTAAACTGACACTTAAATAATTGAACCAGCTAAGCCAATTGAGAATTTTGATTTTGCAAAGAAAAAGACTTTTGCTTGTGTCATACCCAAAGTTCTCTTATTGTACCAAAGCAAAAAGCAGGACAAATTTCAAGTTTTATTTACGTTTTTCAAACTATGTACATTTAAAAACTGCTAGTACAACCCCAAGGGCTTTCTAGTTCGACAGGATATTTTTTAAAGAAAGTAAAAGAAAAAAAAGGGAAGAAGAACTGCTTCTTCAGGTTTTGGAGGAAAGAAAACATTATTTTTTCAAAACAATCTCAAGATTGATATTCAAAAGTATGAATTGTTTAATACAAACAAACTAAGACGGCCATCGAAAATTAGTTATGTTCGCGTCGCAGAAGGTCTCTAAAATTGATGCGGACGGGCGGGCAGAAAAATTTCCGGGTTTTTGAAATATCGTCTGAAGCCCTCTGCCCCAAAAAAAAAGAAAGACATTTGAAGAACTAAGTTGTTTCTTCTGGATTTTTCCTGGAATTTTTATTGCATCTCCGCACTTGAAAATCAGTGAAAATATGATGCAGGCAGGCGACGCACTGACACTTAAATAATGATGCTGCGATGGCTGCCTATAATTTCGAAAACTGAAAATATACAAATTACAAACTTTCATATCACAAATAACTAAGGGTGTTTGACCCTGAACCCTGTACTCATTTCCCAATCAACAATTAAGCTCTATTTCTAGAAACAAGGTGGGTGAAAAAAATTATGTTCGTTGTGATAGTCAATGAAAAAATATTTTAGATTTCTCTCTGTTTTCGATCAAAAATTGCTTCACATTTGTATCTATTCAATAAGAAAGAACTTGTAATTTAAAAAGCTGAGTTAGCAAATGAAATCATTTTATCTCAGAACAGAACCTTTAAATGAATAGATAATAAAAGGCAAGATCTTGTGTAAAAGATTGGACATTTCAAAACTAAATTAAAATCATTCTGACAGAAACCATTTCCAAACGTTAATTTCAATAATGGAAAATGAAAGTGTTTCATGATTAGTTATTAGCTTTTTTAATGCTTTTTAATCCATTGTCTGTATTTTTTTAGCCTTGCTGTAATCATCCTTTCAACGTGTGATTCTAAAGACTTAGGAATGTTAAACTTTTGATATGCAGATTTTAAAATTGTTTGCATTTTTGTTTCATCAAATTTTTGTAAACCTTGTTTGCCATTAATGTTGCAGCTTACAATTTCTGGAATGGTATACCACTTTTTGATTTCACTGACAGCATATTCTGCGGCAAGTTTGATGATAACTCCATCGCATTCAACACTAGCTGCAGATGCGGCAAGCTGTTCTGCAATACGCTGTATCTGTTGGTTTGAATTTGTTAATGGTTGTTCGGCAGTTGCGTTTGGTTGGACTTCTGTGGCCGTGACTTCAATGACTTCAACTTCTCTCTCTCGTTCTTGCGGTGATGTTATCCAATCTTTAAGGCTGTTGTTGTTGACAAAATTGTCAATTTGCCCAATGTCATTCAATTTAATGTCATTTATTTTGTCAATTCTGGTATGGATTCTATTGAACTCAATTTTCATCCAGTCTTTTAGTTCGTCCAATTTGGTCTCAAAGTTTGACTCTCGAGGTCTTGACGAAGCTCCACTTAAAATCACAGGGTTTCCCGCTCCTGGTAATGTCCAGTGTTGGTGAGGGGAAGTCAATGAGCGTCTTACTGTCAGTGTCTGTTCTGTTGATTGTAATTTCGTTTCGGGTGATGCTGGCGGGGTTTGTTCAAAAAATGTTGTCTCCAGTGTTCCAGGTGGTGTTTTGATTGGTTCCGGTGTTTCCATTTGTTCCATTGTTTTGATTGGCTCCGGTGTTTCTGGTGGTGTTTTGATTGGTTCCGGTGTTGCTGGTGGTGCTTTGGTTGGTTCTGGTGGTGCTTTGGTTGGTTCTGGTGGTGTTTCGGTTTGTTCCAGTGTTTCGGCTTGTTCCAGTGTTTCGGCTTGTTCCAGTGTTTCGGCTTGTTCCAGTGATTCGGCTTGTTCCAGTGTTTCGGCTTGTTCCAGTGTTTCGGCTTGTTCCAGTGTTTCGGCTTGTTCCGGTGTTTCTGGTGGTGTTTCGGTTGCATTCAGGGTTTTCCGTTTGTTGCTCTTTTCGGTTTGTTCTGGTGACAGTGTACGTTTCGGTCTAGACTGGACTGCAAATTGTGGCGTGTTTAGTCTGACTTCCTTTTCCATGAAGTTTTTGCGTTCTTTTGATTTAATGCGTTCCCTCTTTGAACAAAGATCAACCTTTTCAATCAGGAAGCCATTGACCATTTTAATCTTCTGTGATTGTCGCTCACGAAAAGCATTCATTATCTCTTGCTCCTTTGTAGTCAAGGCTCTAGCCTGAAAAGATAAAATAAAGTCTTGGTTAATAATTAATCATGAAACTAAAGGCCAAAAAATGGGACAACCTTCAAAAATAATTTTCAACTGGCTAATTTTCAGAAAAAAATCTCTTTTTTGCCTAAAATCTAATTAGTTGAGACACTTGAATATTACAAAAATTATCAAAATTTAATCTTGCCAAAAATAAAATAGAAATCACAATTATTACTATTATTCGTTATTTTCAGGTTTTGATGACTATCCAACTTGACTACATAACTTACAGTCCGCAACTTGAATAACAAAAAGAAAGATGCTTGGAATGCCAAGGAATCGTAAGTAACTTACTGGTTCTGGGCCACTTTTATCTTTCTCTGAGTCTTTGGCTCTCGCAGCTTTGGCAGCTTTGGCAGCTGAGGTTGCTTTTGCTTTGGCAGGTTTTTTGGTGGCTGAGGGTGTTTTTGCTTTGAGAGGTTTTTTGGCGGCTGAGGGTTCTTTTGCTTTCGAAGGTTTTTTGGCGGCTGAGGGTTCTTTTGCTTTCGAAGGTTTTTTGACGGCTGAAGGTGCTTTTGCTGTTTTGGAAGGTTTTTTGGTGACTGAGCATTCTTTTGCTTTAGAAAGTTTTTTGGCGGCTGTCATAGTTGCGTTGGAGGTTGATTCAGATGGTAGTTTCTCAGGGGTCAAGGTTGCTTTAGATGTTTCGTTCTGTTTTTTCTAAAAGTGAGAAATTACTAATGAAAAAAATCTAAAATGAAAGAGAAAAGTGAGTTTAATTTTGACAAACTTATTTTGGTGAGTGGCAGATTATAACTTCTTTCTTTTTTGTTATCAAGTACACCTTTTCAATGAGTTTGTCAAAATAAGTTCTTGTCAAAATTAAAAAATAAACTCACTCTTCTCTTTCATTTTTGAAATTTTTCATGTATTAGATTTTGCAATTTAGGATTTTTGACAATTTTAAACCGTACTAAATTTCAAATTTCAGTAAAAAAATTGCAAAAACTGCAAAGTTAAGAAAACAAAGAGACACCTAATTTTCTCATCCGGGTATGTTTATATAAAAAATTTCGCCAGAATTTTATACGTTCTTCTCAATGGTATAATCAGATTTGTAAAAATTCTTAAAAAATATTTTTCTGCTCTGTTAACTAATGACGTCATTTAACAGGTGGTCGGATGAGAAAATTGGGTGGATCATATAAAAAAATTCAGCATAACTTTAAGCTCAATTTTTGGATTGTCTAAAATACAGACCAGAAGTTAAATGCTAAGAACCTTGCGCTAATTCGCAAAGTCAGTCACATGCGTTTCAATTCTATTTTAGATCATTGACGTCAAACTTGAAGAAATAGTTATCTAAACGTATCGAAACGAAATTGGAAACGAGGCAATATCGATGCATCCAAACGAAAACTCTCGTAATATATTAATTCGACTGACATCAAACTCGTAACGTACCCATCTATATGCACCCAATCGGAATTTGCAAGAAAATTAACGAGGCAATATCGATGAATCCAAACGAAAATTCTCGTAATATATTAATTCGACTGACATCAAACTCGTAACGTACCCATCTATATGCACCCAATCGGAATTTGCAAGAAAATTAACGAGGCAAAATCGATGAATCCAAACGAAAATTCTCGTAATATATTAATTCGACTCACATCAAACTCGTAACGTACCCATCTATATGCACCCAATCGGAATTTGCAAGAAAATTAACGAGGCAAAATCGATGAATCCAAACGAAAATTCTCGTAATATATTAATTCGACTCACATCAAACTCGTAACGTACCCATCTATATGCACCCAATCGGAATTTGCAAGAAATTTACGAGGCAAATCGATGAATCCAAACGAAAATTCTCGTAATATATTAATTCGACTCACATCAAACTCGTAACGTACCCATCTAGATGCACCTAACCCGAACATTTACTTAAATATATGATTTATACCTCTTCTTCTTGTTCTTTCCTTTTCTCCCATTCGAGTTCAAATTCGTTCAGCTCTTTTTTCGTCGCTAGAATCAGATGAGAAAAAAGTGAGCAGATCAGATATCTACGAAATTGGTCGTAAGGGGGAGGGGCTTCCCAATGAAGTATAAGCACAGATCTGTAAAGCCCGTAGATTTGCGGCTTTTATCGAAAAGTGAAGCCAAGTTTTGGTAGGATTTCCTACCAGAGTCACGTGACTAAAATATGCAATTTCACCGGTTTGAGAGATGTGAAATAGCGTTTGCCGCCTACTTTTTTGATTTCGTTCTCCGAAAACAATTAAAATGCTAGATCCTATCCATCGGCACGAAATTAAAAAAGTCAAATTTTTGCTGGAGAATGCTTAAAGTTGCCTATTCGGGCTTTACTGGTTTTTACACAAATGATAGATTGGAACTAAAATTTCGAAAAATATCGCCAAATTTCGAAAAAAATATCACTCGAAAACGAAGGAATTGCTAGATTCAATACGGCGCATATATTAAGGCTTCAATTTTTCTTGCCTGAGAAAGGTTACAGATTCGCCTCTAGCTCTTCGGCCTTGAAACTCAATGGGGCTTCCCTTTCTTCCAATTAAAATTTATCTGCAGGCTGATTTATACTCTTAGGTGACAAATACACGCCCGCTCGTTAGTATTTCGGAAATTTTCCAACCCCCGGACCTTATTAGGACCCTGCTCCCCTGTTTAGTAAGTTTTAAAAATATTTTCAGCTTTCAAAGAGAAGACTCCCTATTTTGCTCCAATAAATAGCATCAATTTAGCCTATATATATAAATATCTTATTGTCACGTTTATTTCGCATTTCAGAGTACCCTCCTTGCGGAATCTCGCTATTATAAACAAATAAGAATTAATTACCTCGCATTGCCAAAACTTCGCCACGAACAAGATTTTTGCCATCTTTTATATAGCCAACTTCACCGTAATCTAGCCATTGTACGTCCTTTGTTTGAACTAAACAAGTTGTTTGATCGAACTCGCAAAATAGTAAAGTAAATTTCAAATTGCTTTTCTCCATTATGATTAATTGTTAAACTTCCCCCTTAATCTTAATTAAAGTCAGAATAGGATTTTCTGAATTTTCCCCCTTTTATAGGCCCGCACGCGTAGAATTCGAACGCACGTTTCACGTTCGAAAAAAGTGTTTCGGATTTGATTGACGTCACTAACTCACTTAGTCACGTCACTCATAATATTAATGTTCTTTCCGAAAAGTATATCAGGATGATTCCAATTTTGCATGACATTATGCATTACTATTCGAACGAATACTATTAGACTGTACATTCAAAATACTATTATTATTACATCATAAATATATAATATTCAACTGACAAATAAATGGTTGTTTCTTTTGCGTCCGTACTTCCCCTATATAATAATTTTTTTTGCCCCGCATCATCGCATTCGGGGTTATTAAAATGAATTACCAACGTGAATTTGATGTTGCTGAAGAAGAAAAGATAGAAAAATTTTATAGAGAGGGCTGTGGCTGCAAATTAGCTGCACAATCATCGCCATGCTATTTACAATTTTTGAAAGCGGACATTCAGGAGCTACGAAATACTATGTTTGAACTTCACGAGACAGAGCGTGACATGATGATCATGGGGTTTCTTTCGTCACAGAAATCGAAAAATGGAGATAGAATTGAGTATTCTCTACGTGGTGTTCGTGTATGTCGAGATTTTTATTTATTTTCGCATACCTTCTCTAAAAAGCTCTTCTCGACTGTTTCGAAGCATTTCGAGGAAAATGGTCCCGTTCCTCGTGTTCATGGCAACACGAAAAAACTGCCCCATAATGTATTTACTTTGGAGACAAGAGAGATGGCAGTTAACTTCATCGAGAACTTTGCAATTTCGAACGCAGTAACGCTCCCTGGCCGTGTTGCGAATTATCGTGACGATGATGCAAAGTTACTTCTCATTCCTTCTTTCGAAACTAAAGAGAGTATCTATAATAATTATCGGGAGCTATGCTTGGAGTGTAATTTTGATTTTATGGGGTTAAGTTCCTTTGCTCAATTGTGGAAGTCACAATTGCCAAATGTTTTAATTTCGAAACCGATGGGTGATCTGTGTTGGGTGTGTCAGCAAGGCAACGAGCGCCTCCTTAGGTTACGTTTAGACGAAGATGACGATAACGACGAAATACAAGACGCGCACGAGGCCCACATCATACAGGCTACCCAAGAGGCTCGTTATTATAAGGCCCAGGTGGAAGAAGCCAAGATTCATGCACGCGATTTCAACGACGCTTTTCAGCGTCACGAACCTTGTTCGTTCAAGGGAATGGCTCATTATAGTTGGGATTATGCCCAGCAAACGCACTACCCATCTAATCCTCTTCAACCTGGACCGATCTTTTTTAAGACGCCTAGGAAGTGTGGAATTTTCGGACTTTGCAATGACGGTATAAACCTACAATATAATTATTTAATTGACGAGATCAACACTACTGGAAAGGGTGCAAACGCAACAATAAGTTATGTTCATCACTTTTTTGAAAATTATGGGATGGGAGAAACTGATTCTTATCTACACGCCGATAATTGTTCTGGTAAGTTATTTTTAAAAGACTTGGGCTGTTTACGCACTTTTTCTTTTATAAGAACATCGAGCCTCAGATTTAATGGTAAATTTTATCAAAACTGTATGAAGAACTCACAATTTTGGGCATGGGAATTTTCCTCAATGAAAGCTTATAACAAGGGAAGTATTTTAGGCATCAAGGGTAAGTTGGGGTATTTGAGAAAACGTGTATCAAAGTTAAGAACATCTCAGCCTATTGATTCTTATAAAAGTCTAAATCTATATTCTCAATTTAGCTTACTACTGCAAATCTTCTGAATATTATTTCTATTAATGATGGTTTTTCTGAAAGTATAATATGCTAACTTTACTGATAAATTATATGACATTAAATTGAAATTATATACTTATAGTAAAAAATCCGAAAATTGTCTATTGTTTCATTCTAATAACAGTTTTAAAAAACAAACGAACAAACTTCCTATGTAAATTCATCAGTAAATTTAGCATTGTAATGTCTTTTTTACTATCCTAAACAATTTTTCAATTTCAGGTCAGAATAAGAATAATGCATTTTTGTGGTATCTCATGTGGAGAATTCTCAATGGCTACCATGAAAAAATTGAATACTCATTCATGATAGCAGGTCACACAAAGTTCAGTTGTGATAGGTATGTAGAATATCATTCCGAAAAAAATTACTATTTTGTGATTTAGTTGTAGTGGTTAAATATTTGAAAATTTGAAACCCAAGAAGGCTCTAAATGGGAATGATTTTGGGTGTAAAGAAATTGAAAAAATGCATTACCCCACTTACAATTAAAGTACAAAAGATAGAATAAAGTCTGACATTTGCTGTAAAACTCACAATTTTAAACTAAAAAACTAAAACAAAATTTTTCCAAGGTATTTTAATTGAATTAACTTTTGGGAATTTTGCCCTTTTTCGCGAAAATTTATCTTGCCAAATTTTGTGACTTTTACAATTCGCAAAAGTTAATCCACAAAATTTCTTGAATTTTTTACCTAGCGAAAATTTATTTTGCAAAAGTAAATCTGATTAAACACTGCATGAAAAGTTGTCTTCTCTAACGCAAGATATATGACGAAAAGTTAACTTTTCTCCCAATTTTCTTGTTTTGAAATCATTGAATTTTCTTCTGTGCGAAAACAAGTAACAGTGAATCTTCACTATTTCTCGAAAAGCTTAAATTTTCTAAATATCGACATAATTAACTTTTCGATGTACAAAATGATTACATTTTTAGCCACGAAAAGTACTACTTTTCTCTGAAGTGAAAATATAAGACTTTCTCCACGCAGTGAAGATTCACTTTTACTTGTTTTCTTGTCCATGGAAATTTTAAATTCAAAATTGAGAAAAGACGAACCTTTTTTGTAAAAAAAATAACGAAATTCTTTTAATGAAAGGAAAGATTATCAATTTATTATTTACGTATTTTCGAAAAGATGCAGATGTCTAGACCAGAAATAACCAAAGTTTCGTTATTGGGAATATATATTCTAGCTTAAAAAAATACTTGATCCGCTTCATTTCATAACATTGAAAAGGTGAAAAACTTCTAATATGGAAACATTAAATTTCTGGTTACTGTAGCGACAATTAGACGCGAGATTAAATTCGATAAGAATTTGAATTATTAAATATTCTTGAATGATTTTCTTCTTTAAAATTAAAGTCAATATTAAAAAAATCATATTAATATCTATGTACTCATAATTCTTGTGCTAAAAATCTAAAGTATGCCTTATTTACATAAAATGACATAAATTGATAAGATAATGTAAGATAATAAATCATGATATATAATTTTTAAAACAATGGCAATAATTGATATGGTATAGAAAAAGCTTATAGGGTTGGGGGGATATTTCTGACAAAATTTGACATTGTAAAGCATTTTTCGAATTTAAGAAATAAGATTTAGGTTAGGGTTCAAGAAATTGTATTGGTATAAAAAATAATGAACTAATTAATAAAAGAAGTACAACAATTACTCCTTCAGTTGTATATCGTTCCTCTTTTCCCGAGGGTTCTCCGATTCTTCGTTCATTGAAGCATTGAAGATGTTTCTTTTGTTGTGTTGTCGAACAACCATCTTTACTTCTTTTTCTTAATACCATTTATTTCTTGGTCTTCTGATGAGACGATGTTCATTTTGTGATAAGTTTTCTCCACACGTCTTTGACATTGCACAGAATTGATGTTTCGGCTCCCACCGCCGAGCTCGCGATACGTTTTTCGACTTTCTGTAGAGAGAAAATCATAAAAATTATACTCTACTTTTTAAACAGGATTATCAAACAGATTAATTGTCCATTGAAATGAACTTTAAATTGAAAATAACTAGTAAAAATCCAAAATGACTTGAAGCCCTTGAAGATTACAAAAAAACATAATAGCAAGAAAGAAATTACGCGTTTTAGACAGGTTATTTCAAAAATAACTTGAACGAGTGAGTTCTTACATGATCATTGCATGGCCTCTTTAGCATTATTGACGCATATTCATCGCCAAGTCTTTACTTGTTTCACTGTAAAGTTCGTGTGAAAGCATATTACAAGATTTCGTGACAAATCAAATTTCTTTCCCTCTTTTAATTTCTGCCAATTAAAATCTCTTTATCAACATTTTTCTATAAGAGACTTAATTGGACTGCAATTGAAAATATCGTAATTTCTCCACAATTATAAATGTGTTAACACAGGGTCCCAAAGGGAATGGTGTTGTTTAGTTCAAACAGTTAATTGTAATTTTTTGATGAAACCGCCGAACAAATTTTTCAGCCTTTGAAATATCGCCAAAAAAGAGAAACTACGAATCGTTCTTTTCTTCCATCAAGTTAAAGCATTCGAGTTTAATTTTAACAAGTTTAATTAATTGAACTGTTTTTAGGAGCTCTTCGTACACACCACTGCCCCAAGTTTACGAGAATTAGTTAACGCAAAAACTTAATACTACACGTTTTTTTATAAGAACAAACTATATAAGAACATAAGGCTTAAAAGGCCAAAATGTTAAGAACAAGTTAGGAATATTTCAAGGCTTTGGGAACTCAAAAACTCCCGATTTCTTAGGAAAATGGCCATAAATACTCATAAAATGGGGGGAGGATAAGAACATGTTAAGCACACTTTTTAGGCTTATTTCCGAAGGCAAAAACTTTGGATGTTCTTATAAAAAAACGTGTATTCATGAAATATCAAAATAGTTTCTTTTTATATACATTCCTGATTCGTTCTGTATGAAAAACTCGTCAAACTCACTGACCATAAAAATTATTTTTGGCTGATTTGCAAAATATCTAATACATCCAAAAATTTTATGCTATCAATAATGTAAAATACAGGCTTAAATGCAACCTACTAGCCGTAAGCAAAGCGTCACAAACGCCGAAAGAATGCCTCAAATAAATTGTTCTTCTTTCCTTCTACAAAACACCCTTGCATTTGATTCAAATATATAAGGAGTAAATATTGCCTCACATTACATATGTCAACTATAATGAAGTAAATCGAGATTAAGACTTAAATAAAAGATCTTTGAAAGATTTTGAAAAGTTTTGCAAGTTTTACAAAAACACAAAATTTTAAAAATAATCTCAAAATGGAATGAAATGAAAGCTTTAAAGTCATGTATAATGAATTTGAAGAAGATTAATTTGAGCATATCCAGTTTCCAGCCCTTAAAACAAAAATCGTTTCTAAACATCTCCAATTAGTCTAGTTGTAGAAAATCTGGTGAAGATGCTAAAGCACAATGCTTCAAAGCCAAGAAGGGGAGGATTTGTAAAGCTTTTTTAGTAGATTGACAAAATGTATAGAAAATATTTTAAACTTTTAAACTAACACGAGTAAACGTATCGATGAATAGATTTTACCGGTATTTTTGTAAAGATTAAATATTTCCAAGAATAAATTCAGGCGAATTTTCAGCTATAGCCTCACCTAAAACTTAAATGTTAGTAATGAATTAATGAGTTAATAATTTTATGTTAATGCGTATATAAAATCAAAAAAACAATTTTGCATACAATGCATTGAAATCAATAAGTAATTGAAGAGGGAATCTTCATACACAACTATTTACTCAACTCCATTGAGACACCCCTGTGTCAAGACCCGCCGCTGGATAAACAATTCTTTCAAGTGGGATGGTTTTGAACGCAATTTCTTGAAT
The DNA here is from genome assembly GCF_902728285.1 of Clytia hemisphaerica. Taxonomy (NCBI): domain Eukaryota; kingdom Metazoa; phylum Cnidaria; class Hydrozoa; order Leptothecata; family Clytiidae; genus Clytia; species Clytia hemisphaerica. The sequence goes on from NW_027103496.1 coordinate 54,029, forward strand.
ATAATTTTTATATGGGGATGAATTTCAAAGTCAATTTCCCAGTGGGGCTGAAATGATAGGGTATTTTTCATCAGAGGATGAAGTTTTTGCTAAATTTTCCAGTGGGTTGTGGTTCCATGTGGGAAAAAGTTCCACAGGGGCTGTGAGACAGGGATGTATTGAGTTTCTTTAAAAGTAGTGATACAAATTTTACAAAATTGGCCTGCAAATAATGCAAATAATGCTGAGGTTGCGCGAAGTGTGGTTTGCACTTTCAACAGTTGTTGATCTGACTTAATTGTCAAAATTAAAGATTTAAAAGAAAAATCTAGAATTTGAAAAATCTGTAAATCATAGAGTACAAAGAGAGCTAATTACACCCCTGTCACAGTGTTACAGCCCCGGTGGAGCTTCTCCCACTATATGGGGATGAAAGTTTATACAGTGCAATTTCTAAGCGGAGACGAAACAAAGTAAAAGATGTAGGACATTTCTTTCTCCTTTCGCCTTAAAACTTCTAATTCTAAGGTGCGAAAAAGAAAAGCGGCAACTAGTTTGGTCAACAGAGGACACCTCTTCTTTTTCCTGTCAGCACGCTAACAGGCAAAGGGGTCATTGGACAATATAAAATTTTTTAATTAAAAAATAATCTTGTCAATCAAGAGATCAATCCTAAAAAACACATTCTCATCTTGCTCCCATAAAATTGAAATATCTATTTTACTTTTGCCAAATCAGCTGCAAGAAAATCTGCTCCTTACTTTTATCCTGACGTAAAGATTATAATGTTCTTAAAAAACGAAATTATTACCTTTTTTTATTGTATTTGATAATTGTATTTTCGATAAATTTGGCATGAAAATTTGATATTTTCATGAAAAATATTTTCGTTTAAATTTCAAGACGAAAACTTTATATTTTCTTGAAATACAAACGAAGAAAAGATAGTCAATCTGGAAACATGAAAGATTTCCTTTTTAATGAAAAACGACAAAAGAAATTATCCACCTTTTCGAAGCAAGAAATATTTAAAGATTATCTTTTTTCAAGAACTAAAGAAAAAGAATCTTTTCTTAAAACTGTAAGGAAAAATCGATATTTCCGCAATCGTACGTTCGAAAACATTAAGTTTTCAAGGACAAGAAACTGGAAAGACATATATTTCATGCAGTGAAAGTATCCCAATTGTTATTATAACAAAGTTACTCTAATTTCTTTAGATGTTTTGGCAGCTTCAAAAAGAAACTGAGGCTAACAAGAGTGTCATCATTGTACGAGATTGGTGACGTATGTGACAAAACAAAATGCAACTTCTCTGTTCTTGTTGGGTCACACAACAAAGATGTCTACGTGAAAACACACGACTGGACAACTCATTTCGAGAAGACGTTGAAGTTCCAAACCATCAAAGACATCCTAAAATATCATCATTTTAGAATGTCGAAAGACGAGCCTGGTATTGTTTATTGCTCTGAAACCCTCGACGATGAACCAGTAAAAGTGTCGATCATTTGTAAACGCAACCCACCACAAATTTCAGCAATACTTCCTGATGTTATTGAGCCAAAAGGATTCACCGTTGCTCGTGCTGAGTATCTACGAAACGATATACGCCAATTTTGCAGACATGGTACTGAGGATTTAGTTGCTCCTTAATTTTATCATGACTTTCATTGTGCTTTGACATTTCTTGTAAGGAATTTCAACAAAAACATCATTTTATGAGCAATGTACTTTAAACTGATCATTATAATTATTGCTTCATGTTCATATTTATTAGTAGAGTTCTTCAATTTAGTCTGAATCTAAAAAAAAGTAGAATCCACAATTATTTTCTAAAAAAAAAAACACTACTGTGGTACCTTTATTTGGCTTGCTCAAGTTATAATTTAAAGTATAGAACAAACAAATTTAATTCTCAATTATTTTGGGTGTTGTACTGTACCCAGTGACAGTACATCGGTATGACTCCGAATCTGTATATAATTTAGCTATAACCTTATTTTATTGTAAATTTTGACGGTATTGTAAATATTTTTTTCTTTCAGTAAAAAGTTATGGCGACATCACAATAAAAAATATGTTCCGTTCGCGTCGGCCGACCAAAGTTTTTCATCAAGCGAGCAAATAAATATTAAAAACTATGCTTTGAAAACATTGTCCAAAAACCCGACTAAATTTACTACCAACTAACCGACTCAATTTTAAGATGATTTTTGACGCGAACAAAACATATTTTCGATTGCCGCCTATATGTTATATTTCACTTTTCGTTGAAAAATGTATATTTAGTGAACGACACAATTCTTAAATTTGAATTCTTGGCACTTGGGAGCTCAAAAACCATTCAATTCCCATTTTTCACATTAATTAAAAGCATTAAATGTTGATATATCGAGGCCAACGCGCAAGCAGAATTTAAATCAAAAGAATCTACCTTAAGGGAAGAAATTTTCGCGAGAAGAAATTTTCGCGGAAGAAATTTTCGCGGAATTTAATTTCGCGAATTTGGGTGTAATTCGCGAAATTAAATTCCGCGAAACACACCAAAATTGTTAAATCGCGAAATTAAATTCCGCGAAATTCGATTTTTTTGTTCTTCTTTTATTTTGTTGTTTTTGACCAGGTATTACCAAAAAATATGGACACAATTGATTTTTAAGCATTATAACGTGTATTTCTTATCAAATATAAACAAATATAAATAACTCCGTGATGGTTAAAAGTTAATATTTAAGTTGATAAATTCTTCTTAATCGCGAAATTAAATTCCGTGAAACTTTTGAAATCGGCTCATTCGCGAAATTAAATTCCGCGAAATTTGGCATTTTGAAAGTCTGATTCGCGAAATTAAGTTCCGCGAAAATTTCTTCTCGCGAAAATTTCTTCCCTTAAGGTAGTCAAATTTTAAACAGACATAAAAAACAGATGTGTCTTGCTCGACACTCAGACACTTTTCCTCCCTATTAATGACAAATGATTCTTTTATATTTACATCTTGCTTATGCAGCTTTTCACAAGACATAAAACTATAATTGCTTCAACTTGACAAGTATGTTTTATGTATACATTTTCCCACTCGTCTGAGGTCAATCGTGAGTCTTAAAATCAAAACTGTTAAGAGGAGCTTTAGACTGTTAGAGATAGCAACGAACAACAAAGATAAGATTGAGCTACAGTAAAAAATAACAGCGCTAATCTAGACTGTTCCTTCCTTACTTAAAAACAAGAAGAGACTTATCTTATCTTATCTTATCTTATCTTATCTTATCTTAACTTCTCCTGGATAGAGCTTGGGTTGGGTACCAATAATAAAAAAGATATAAGTTTATATCTTATGTCTAGTTTTTCTAATCTACTAAAAGTCCTTTGAACAAGAAGGAAAATGTAAAAAGAATGAAAGTACATCTATCCTCCTTCTTTGTTGTCTTCAATAAAGAAATTTTAATATCCGAAAATTAAAACCAGAACTTATAGCACTTTTTGTTTTTGTACCAAAACTAGCAAGTCAAGTAGATCTCTTTCATGTCTTCCCTGTCAGAAGGAATTATCGTGTTTACATTTTTTGAAAACGAGGCGAAAAATAAGCCGGCAACCGAATAAGAAAAGAAACGGACAAGAAAGCCTTTCGACGGACCGGTCAATCGGCCGATCGGCCGATCTGGCCGGTTGACGGTCCGGTCTTTTGGCCGCTTATAAACATAGCGTTAAGGAGCGGTACGATATCGGCCCTTTTAATAATCGTAACGGCCAGAACGGTCAAAAGGCCGGTCCAAAAGCGGCTAAAACGGGACCGGTGCAAGACCGGTCTAAATTTTATGTACTCCAATTCGCTTGGGGAGTCACATATTTCGTTGAAGTATCGAAAGTTTGGATTTTTTAACGAAGCCTATCGTGTTGGTAGCGGCTTGCTTTAAAGTTTTTGCGATATTGTCCCACATAGATTGGTTATCTGCGGACTGATCATTTTTGTTCGCTATTGTCGTCATTATCTCGTATTTATAACTGGTTTTGGTTTCTGTATTGTTAAAGTTTATTACATTGAAGCGTCCCGAAACAATATTTTTGGTTTTTTGCTGGTATTTCCATTTGACGATTATTTTTGCGATAACTGGTTTGTGATCTGACTTGGTGACTTTGGAGATTGTTGCTTTGGAGTCTAGGGTTCTTGAATTGACGTTGTTTCTCACAAGGATGTAGTCTATTTGGTTACGGTACGGGTTTCTTCTGGGACTATTTGTTTTCGAGTCCATAACGTTGGTTATATGGATAGGTGACTCCCAGGTGGTAAGGTGGATTGGTTTGTGTTTGAAGAAAGTATTTGTAATTCTGAGGTTATAAAGCATACAGAATTCGATCAGCTTTTCTCCATTAATGTTTATGTCACTTTTAGCGAATTTACCAACTATTTGTTTGGGTAGGTGTTAGGTACCGCTCTGGTTTTAGCATTGAAATCACCTCCAATTATGAGGGCTTCTCTCGCTTTGAAAGTTTTGGTAACGGATGATAGTTTCTCGTAGAAGTTACGGGTCAGTTCAGGTGTGTTCTGCATGTGTGTTTCTTGTACCATCATCGCTGTCAGGTTGTGGTGATAAAAACCGTCAGCAAGGCTCATTTGTTTCGTCTTGTTTAATAGTCCTTGACAATTGAAGGTTGCAAAGTTTTTATACATTTTTGGTTCTTTGTAGATACTTTCAGCAGGTGTTAACGGAAAGATTGTGTCAATCTTCAAGGTTTGCGAAGTCTTGTCGTCCGTCTTGATGGCGAATGTCGTTTTTTGCGGAACGTGCGTTTGAGCATTGAGGGATTGTTTCGAGTGTATTATTACAAATAATATCTCTTAGGAACACTCCTCCAGGGAATTTATTGTAATACACATCGCTTTTTTAGAAAAATCAAAAACTCCTATACAGTAAGGTCTATAGACCTTTTCGCCTTTCCATCCGCCATCTTGAATTGTATGCAAAAATATAGGAACGAAAAAGCCGTGGTTGGATTTAGTTGGAAAATATGCAAAACATATGCAAGTTTACACAAAGATTAAAAAGACAACAAAGCATCTTATAAATAAATTTTATAATCATTAGAACAAGAAAAGATGGAATTTCTTAATCCAAAAAGAAATATTTACCGAACAACAAAAGCCTTTTAGGAATTTGTTCTTAAAGACATTGCATATTCTGTTTTCATGTCATTAAAAAATTCCACGAAGACGGAGTACACACACCAACTCTCAAAACACGCAAACACGCAGTAATCATGACGTCACACATTCAGCGGGTTCAGATCAATGTTTTGATTTGATCGTTTGACGGTTCTATTCCCAGGAGAATAATTTACCGTCAGCCGAATAAGGATTATTTTTCAGTTTGAGTTTATGTCTAATGTTATGGTTTTTTGAAGTGCTTGTTCTAAGAGATGGGCGAATTTGATTATTTCTAGTTTTCAAAAGAAGCAAATTTAATCTTTCTTCTACAAGATTTCACTTTAATATAATGCCAATTATGCATAAGTTTTATATTAATACTTTCTTTTTGCATATGTTTTGCATACTTTCTAAGGAAATTTCACCACGGCAATTCGGCCACCATAATTTTTGCATACAATTCAATATGGCGGATGGAAAGGCGAAAAGGTCTATTATTTAACACGACATAAGAAAGACTTTGTTGTAGTTTGAGATCAAGCAAACGCAAACATTACCAGATTCCCATCAAGATTCAATATTAATATTATGTAGCTACGTATAATATAATGCAACAAACACTAGACAGCACTAGAAGGGGGACAAATTGTGAATGTTTTGGTGGTACATGGTGGGATGTTTTGTGTGTGACAAATTTTACATGTTAAGGCAGCAATCAGAAAATACACTTCCATTTTATTTTTAATCTTTTTAAGTCAGTAGTAGAAAATTTCAAATTCACTGCTGCTGGTGGTCAAACACTTTAAATGATTTCCAAATAAAATAAGCTCTTTCACAGAATTTTCCTCAAAATTCTTGAACATGTCACTGGCAAAATGAAATGCATGGAGAGGTTCGTGATCGCTGCCTTATAATATTGGAATGTTTCAAGGGGTTTGAAGTCATTGCATGATTTGCTTTTTTGATTGCATGAATGTATGAAAACTAGTAGTGAATTATAAATTAGTTATAAATTTTTGTAAAAATGGATTTTATTCTTTACCACTTTTAGTTATGACATCCTAAACTATCAAAAAGTCTACCTTAAGGGTATTAATTTTCGCGGTAACTTATTTTCGCGAGACAATTTTTTCGCGAAATAATTTAATTTTCGCGGGACTTATTTTCGCGAAGACGGGAATTCTAAATTTTCGCGAGGATAAAATTTCGCGAATCAGCCCCTTTTTAACCGAATTTCTTTCATTTTCCTAGGGGTTCAGGCAAAAATCATGATTTTAAATTTTTCGCGAGGATTATATTTTGCGAATTTCGCGAATCCACAGGTTTTTAAAATTTTCGCGGGGATTATATTTCGCGAATTTCGGAAAAACTCGCGAAATTCGCGAAATATAATCCCCGCGAAAATTAATACCCTTAAGGTATATTATAATGTCACATTTACTGTAATATTTTAAAACTACAGAATCAAAACAATGACGAGAAAGACTACATTTTATTACTATAAACTACACATCAGGTGTGCTATTGTTTTAAGGACTTCATGATTGAAATAGGGTCTTTTTTCACAGGATACCTTTGTTGAAAAATTCTAGAAGGATCTTTTAAAAATCATCAAATTATTTTCAGTTTAAAAACCCTGTATGAAATATTCTGTGTTACCCTTTTTTTTAAATACCACTGTATTACCCCTATAAGTCCATGCTACGATGCTACTCTTACAGTTTTAGTTTTTAGTTTTTGTTATTTTACCTTGTGAAAAGTTGTATTGAGCAGATATCTTTATACTTTTTCCAGGAAGATTTTTTGAAGCTACTACAAAAGTATTACAAAATCGAGTACAAATGACTTTTTGTCTTCTAATTTTCAAACATCCTCTTCTTTGGCATTATTTTTATGACTCACTAATAAATTCTAGGTAAAATGTAAGGTCTTATTAGTTTATTGCGGAACGACCGTTTTGAGGGTCGATTTCTTGTACATTTTGAGATTTCTTCGCTTTGCGAAAACAGAACGCTCGTTCCGCAACCCCTTTTATGTTGATTTTTTTTTTACGACGACGGTTACCCGTCCGCCATCTTTGTTGTTGTTGTTATCATGTTAACATACAAACACAAAACAAAACACGAAGTCCCAGACTTGTGACTTTCGACGTGTTTAAGGGCCCACACTCAGTCGCCTGACCAGCAGCTTCCAAATAAATAACAAACAACAGACAGACACTACAACGAAATACAGTACAAAAGGGCAATAAGATTATTGTAATAACAACCCCACATACACTACAGGTGAAAAACCATTTGTCGCAAACAACCTCTCACACAAAGATTGAAAAATACAGAATCAAAAGTTGGGAAAGAACCCGGTTCGGCGTCGGCACGACCGCACGGGGAAAGGGAAAGTAGGAAATAATAATATATTCAGTCAAGAAGTATAAAACCTTCAACTACTCAAAATGGAAACAATAAAGACAAAACTCACAAAACAAAAAGACAATATAAATACAACAAACATCTAGAATGAACATTCACAGAAAATCAATCAGGTTGGAATTGAATAGGAAAATATAATGACATAGAAATCCACCAATGCAACACTAGTGATCTAAAGTGACTACAATAGTCAATAATCATGCCCAACAACCCACCCATCAGGAAGAATCGGAAAACCAAATTCACTAACCGATCACCTAAACGAATTCATCAGAACATTTAACTTAACACTATAGATATTACAAATGGTACCGGCCCATCATACACTTATCACCATGCTACGCTACCAAACCAGTCTTATATCGATCATATACTGGTATCGAATAACATCCTAGATAAAATAACAAACATCAACATACTACCTCAATACTAGCGACCACCTACCCATAGCTTGTAACATGAAAACTGACTTCTCACCAAGCTTCAATTACGAAATAAATGACCCAAACGCCATTTCAAACTACCTATGGAAAAATGACATTTTTGTAAATAATTTCAAAGAAACTGTATCAAAGCACCTATACCGCTCCAAAAACTCAAACATCACCGAAGAGATAACACATCTACATAACACATTAAACAACTGTGCTATTGAAACTTACAATAACCTTAAGCTCTCTGACTTCCATTTCATTAAGACAAAACCATGGTGGAACACAGAACTTACAAAGAAAAGGAAAATTTTACAAAAGTGCTTTAATGATTGGAGAGACCGTAACTTTATCAGAGAACCATCAGACATCTCATATAATCGATATCTTCTTGCACGGAAGGACTTTCGCTCATCATCAAAAAGGTGCAAAAACCAAGCAACTACGGATCACTTCATCAATGTAGAGAAAATTAAAACTTTCAAACCACGTTCATATTGGAAACAAATTCGACTCCACAATTCAAAGGATGACAAATTATACACCATCAACAACAAATCAGACGTAAACGATATCGACCAAGAGTTCAGTTCCCACTTTGATAACCTTCTGAACACACCCAGAACTGAAAACATCGATAACACAATTTCCAACAAAAAACTTCATGAGCTGCTAGCAGACCTTGAAAAGAACAAAACCTCCGACTTCTACGTATCAGCTACTGATGTTGAAGAAGCAATCATGAGTTTGAATAAAAACAAAACATCCGATCCTTTCAATATCAAAGCAGAACACTTCATTCACATCATCAACGACATTCTCAATACATCCAATCTACCACCGGCATTATCAACATCGATCATCGTCCCAATTATGAAATCAAGCAAAAAACCAATCCAAGATCCAAACAACTACCGTGGAATCAGCGTGATCCCAATACTCACTAAAATCATGGAGAAACTAATCATAAACAAATGTCCCTCACTGAAAAACCACAAAAACTCTCAATTTGGATTTACATCTGACGCGTCTACCGTCCATGCGGAGCTTCTCATCAGAGACACTATCTCGTATTACAATGCCAAAAACACACCAGTATATATATGCAGTCTTGATGCTGAAAAAGCCTTCGATTGCTGCAACTGGCTACTCCTATTTGAAAAACTGAAAAGCAAAAACCTTTTGCCTGAAATTGTTTTGAAATTTCTAATCAAACTTTACGTCAACAGTGAAGCAGCCACAAGATATAGGAGTAACACCTCTCATCCCTTCGATCTTTCACAAGGAGTTCGACAGGGATCGCTCCTCTCACCATATCTCTACAACATTTATACTGAGGATTTAATTGATATTGTACAGGATCTAAACCTTGGAACCTACCTACCTGGAAACATAAACACCTTTATTATTGTATTCGCGGATGATATAATCCTACTCAGCCCAACCCTAAGCTAACTTCAAAAGATGGTCGACACATGTACAGATTTTGGATTTCAGAACGAAATCAAATTCAACTATCAAAAACCCAATTTCTCATTTCAGGGAAATCACCGATCGAACACCCCAAACTGTCCCTCAATCACAAAGAAATCCATACCAAGTCACAACTTAAACACTTAGGCTTCAACTGGCAGATGTTCAAAGACAAACTATCGCTAAGATACCACCAAAACTCACGCATTTCTGAACTCTGGGCAACTACAGCACCTCTCACCTCTTGTGGTATCAGGAAAATGCACCCAGCAACGATTGCAACAACCTTTCGATCAATTGTCGTTCCCAAAGTTCTCTACGGCATAGAGATTACAGACTGTACAAATAGTTTCATTGAAAACATAAGCAGACAGTGTCGCTCAGCACTAAAGCATCTCCTCAACCTATCGAAACATGGTAGCAATGATCTAATCAAATACTTCAACCTAGACTCGATCTCAAATGAAATTACCAACCGCCAAATCAACTTGGTACAGCAACTTATGAGAAACCCTTCAACGTCAAAATACCTTCTGACTCTACTAAATACACCCTACGACCTGCGCTCAGTATCAATTTTACAGAATATCTTTGATACATGTACACAGAATAACGTTGACATCATGGATATCCTAATCACCAAAAACAAACACAACAAACTAAAAACATCCTCTACACTAACAACTGACAAACAAAATGAACTTCATCACTTACTTTCGAACTGGCATATATATGAAAACCGACTTCTACTAAAACAAATTTTAGAATCAAATATTCCTAGGACTTAGTGTTTATCATTTAAATTAAAAACAAATACCTTTCCTTGTGAGTTTCTAATCAACACAATTACATCTCGTTATCTCAAATCTCTAGCCAAGCGTTTGTTTACATTTTTGGTCTCCCCATACATTCCTTTTTTACAGCGGACGTCTTTTTAGGTAGTCTAACTAGGGCCTTCTCATTCTGTGCGCACGGAACGTACTTACTTATATCATATTCTTATGTTTAAAAACGAAAGAGAAATATTTTACTTTTTAACTGTACATACAAAAAACACTACTTTATTATACATAGCATAGATATTTATATCATAGTCACAAGAAAATTACCATAGTCAGGAATCGAACAATGGCGCATTGTTCTAGCTTATTCATCTCGATTTTACTCGGTCCCAGTCCGCGGGTGGTGGGTACATTTTGTAAACAAACCAAAATGGCGACGGGAAACAGTGGGAAAATGGAAGAATATAGTCTGTATTTTTGGATGTTTAACTGGGTTTGAAAGTTCAATTCATCTGTTTTGATTTTTTTGAATGTCTGGAAAGGTTTTTTACTCATTTCATAAGCTGTTTGAAGTGGTGATCAAGAAAGAATAAACGATATTAGGTGTTTTTGTGTCACAATGTCAAGTATACTAGAGTTAAAGAAGATGATTAGTTCTTTGATCCATTTTGATGTTTTCTTCCTCTAATTTATAAAGCTTATGGTGCATTTTTTTGTGAGATTTAACCCAGGGCTCTTAACCCAGTTTGACTGCCTTAGTGTGAAAATATTTTTAAGAAGAGACCTGTTTGCAAGTAAAATTCAACAGTAAACTTTCTCATATATGACTATTAATGGCTAGTTGGCTAGCATATTACATAGTCTGAACTTTGTTTATATTTTTTTTCATAACTAGTGAATATAAAAAGTGAATCAACTGTATCTGTGAAAGAAGAATATTGTCTTTCAAAATGCCTGGTCGTGGAAATGGGGCCGACTGTGCAATCTTTGGTTGTAGTACATGTCGAAAACACGGTCTTTCATTGTTCCGGCTCCCCACTGCAAAAAATGATCGATTTGCTCAATGGAGATCCGATATGATTAATTCGATTACAAAAGACAGGGTTGCTGATGCGGTTTTTAAGAACAAAGTTGAAAAAAACACAATCTTCATCTGTGAAAAACATTTCAGAGAAGAAGATATGTATCATTGTAAGTATAGATGAATAAATCTACAAATATTAATGAAGTTATGATGCAACATATAATGTCTTGGTTGGTCTAACAATATCTAAGTACGATAAATAATCCAAAAGTATGAAAATTCATACAAGTGCATGATCAGTTTTAGGTTTCACCTTTAATACCTAAGATAAATATTATAAAAGTATTTCAATTTTTCCCTCAGATCCTTCACGAAAAGAGCTCAGAGCTGAAGCTTATCCTCTACCAACCCAAAATCTCCCTCAAAAGTCACTACCCATAGCAGACACACCACAGCGATCAACGACATCAATACAGAAACGAGATCAGTACCAGCAGTCCAATGATCAGGGTAGTATTGTTGATAAGAAATATAAAAACTTCCAAGATTTTGTCAAAAGAGCTGACAAATTGAAGCTCCCTCGTGGCTGGAAAATTACCCATCATGAACAGCTGACTGAAGTCGTCAAGGAGGATGAAAGTCTATCCATACCGGCCTTCCAAATATTCATCAACAGTAACACAGACTTGAGCATCAATCTACGTTGCTATGGCTGGTTGCTGCCAAAGGAATCACCAATTATGAAAGAAATTGATTCCTTAAATGACATTTACTTGTCCGATTATATTCAAGTTTTGGAAAGCTATCATCTTTGTAAAGGTATAAAATTCAAAATAACTTTTTTGTACTGGTATCATAAAAGGCCTAGACTATTATTATTATTATTATATACTGTCATTCTAAAAGATTTTCTTGGCATGTAGAGAAGTATACAATGATGGTAGGTTATTAAATTTGATTTAGTACTTATTTGAAGTCTAAAAATTTCTATGCTTTTTCTTCTATGTTCAGGGATCAATTTGGTCGAATTTCAGAAAGCCCATCATGTTACTCACCATGTGATTCCAAAGAAATTTAAATTTGAAGAGACTCTGGGTAGCAATCCATTGCATCAAGATGAATTTAAAAGGTCACAAAAGTGTCATATTTTGTTGAAAAATAAAGAAATATGTTCAGAATGCAGTAAATTTGAAATGAAACTACGCTTTGAAATTGGTCAGAAAAGGAAAGTATCTGAGACACCAGCATCAAACTTTGCTCCTCTGTCTGTGACATCAAAAGAACGAGTAGTGTTGACTCTTAAAGCCACCAGACAGGAAAATAAGAAATTGAAAGCTGAAAACGATAGATTGACAAAACAATTACAAGAGGCTCTGCATAAAAACTCTGTTGATGTTCAAGAAGATCTCAGTGATGATTTGATGAAAATTTTTGATGGAGTTCCCCAAGAGAACATTACACCTTTCATGCGACTTTTTTGGACTGAGCAAATGAAATATATCCGCTGTACGAACAAAAAGCAACTCAGATACCACCCGGCAATCATTAAATATTGTCTCAATATATGTGCAAAGTCATCTGCAGCATACAAACAATTGAAACTTGACCTTGAAAATGGCACCGGTGTCTTGGTGTTACCCTCTCAGAGAACTTTAAGACAATATCGTAACTATGTCAAACCTGAACATGGGTTTAATCCTCAGATTACGAAAGACCTTGCGGAAATGACAGCTGGTTTTTCTTCTGCTGACAAATATGTTAGTATTGTAATTGACGAGATGAAAGTACAGGAAGACCTGGTATGGGACCGAAGCAGTGGTGAACTGATTGGATTCCTTGATCTTGGCAATGAGAGCATGAACGAAAGCACTATCACAGATAGGGAAAAGTTAGCCTCTCACGTAATGGTATTTCTGGTGAAAAGCATTAAGAACAAATTGTCGTTTAGTTTTGCTAACTTTGCAACTGATGGAGCTTCAGCAGCACAAATTCACTTGCTCTTTTGGAAATGTGTTGCAATTTTGGAAATATCCTGCCAGCTGAAAGTTATTTGTACTGTTTCAGATGGTGCCTCAACAAATCGAAAATTCATAAAGATGAACAAGGTTTGAGTTCACTTCACTTGTTTTTCATCTTTAAGAACTATTTTATTGGAATTTTCATTATTCTAACTTCGGCCCTTTTTAAGACATTTGTTTAGGTCAAATTTATAAGTTCTTTTTAAAACAAGTGTGTAAATTTTAAGGACCTGTCTTTTGGTTATTTGATTTTGGTGGGGAGAGATTATATTGCTAGCTAACTGGTTACAACAGTTGCTCAAGCTTTTTTTGGTAAATCTATGAAGTTTTCTATGAAATCGTAGAGGAGTGCTCTAATTTTAGTTCAAATAGTCTGATTTACTGTCCTTAACCATGATTTTCTCACTCAACTTTTTCAGGGTGTTGATGATGAGAAATGTACTGATGTAACTTACCGAACAAAGAACTTGTATGCATCAGATCGTTATATCTATTTTATTGCTGACCCACCCCATCTTATCAAGACAGCACGTAATGCATTATGGAAGTCAGGAAACGATATTTCTGGAAGATATATGTGGAATAACGGTACGTAAACATAGCTCGTAAACTTTAATTTAGGCTATTTGGGGGTACTTCTTGGTTTGTACCCTAATTTCATTGATTTAGCCCTTATTTTACTAATATAATTCCAAATAACTTATGATATGAACCCTTATGAAGACGGCCCTTTTCAAACTAAATACAATTCAATACCTTGAGCGGAGAGAGAATTTTTTATTTATTATTTTAGAGGTGATTTTTTAAATCCTGAGAATGGAATGTTTGTGTTTCGCAGTGTTTAATTTCGCGGATTTGTAAAAAGAAACCCGCGAAATTGTTTCACAAAGATTTGTTCTAGCCAAACATTTTGCAGAAACTTCCTCGATCTGCGCGAATTTCTGCCCTTTTCTCAAAGGTTAATGTCTTTGAATATTTTTAGAAGAGCCATTCGCGAAAAATTCGTGACAAATAGAAAATCTGTAAAACTTCAAACTTTGAAAAAAATTAATATTCATGGCACTTTTTAGCCTGTTAAAAGCCTAATAGTAATAAGTCAAAGGGCAACAGTTTCAAACCAATTTAAGAAGCATTTCTCCATCGAAGTCTTTTATGTTAAAATTTTCATTTTTACGTCTTGATTCATCTAAGTTTATGCTCGCGAAAAAGATTTTTTCTTCGTCGAATTTACGTAAGTAAATATCGCGATTTTTCAACCTCACGAAAGTTTCTACTCGCGAAAGAAGCTTCTACTTCTGAAGTAGTGACATAGAAGTTAATGTTATATAACAAAACAGAGTTCAGTCCGAAAACAATGGTTTGGTTATCAAACTACAATATCAGCCCTTTTTACGCCGGCCATTATTACGCCACAGCCTGATTTTGGGCTTATGCCAATTAGGATCGTAAGTATAACGCCAAAATTTGTTAGAATGACTTTTTATGCTTCAATTTACATTAAAATATCATTTTTCAGTAGTAAACTGTTGAAACTTTCATTGAAAATCACGGATTTTTGCGAAGTTTTAGATATGTAGTAAAACAATGGATCATTTTTTATCTTTGAATCATGATTATAATCCTTTAAATGGAGAAAAATGATCAAAATTAACGCCAATTTTAAGTAAAATTTGCAAAATTTTGGCCCTTTTTACACCGGCCCTTTTAACGCCGGAATGAAGACATGATACTGTGAACAAATGTCGTTTTCATAAGTTTTTAATCTGACTAAAGATTGCCTGAAAAAGCACAAAACTCTGAGTATCGGAAAATTCATTTGTCTCTATTCTCGACTAATAGTAGCCTGGGAATCCAAGCGTTAAACTTTTTTCACAGTCTAGTTTATGATATTTTTGCTGCTGGTTTAACGCTTGGTGCAGGTAACTCGCCTGCAGGGAGATTTTTCCCTGCAATGCAGGTTCGGCCTGATTGGCCAGCTTTCGGCGTATTACTTAGCAGTACTTTCGCGCGCATTTTGATAATTTCGATACGCGCGCATAATTTATGGAAAAAGCTGACTCTGCAGAAAAAAGGAAAACAAATGAAAATGAAAACATAGATTCATTTCAAAACAAAATGGCTGTTGGCTGGAAGTCTAAATACATGTGGCTGATGTTTTTATTTGGTTTTTAGTAGCTTTGAAAGTCTTTAGAGCTTGTGAAAGAGTTTTTATGGTAAGTTGATTATGTGTGTTTGCCTGGGTTTCCAAAGTTCAGAAAGTCTTTCAACAAGGGTTCACACACAGACTGTTTATAACATTCTGTGTCAGACTAATCTACCTGCACCAAGCTCTATAATTTTAGAACTTTGTGAGGTGAGGTATTTTTTGTTTTTTCTAAAATTATGAGCTTGGATTCCCAGGCTAGACTAATAGATGCATTGATACATAAGTACATAGATACATATAATAGATACATAGATACATGGATATGTAGATATATAGAAACATGGATATGTAGATATATAGATACGTAGATATATTGATACATGGATATGTAGATATATAGAATACATAGATACATGGATGCATAGATACATGGATGCATAGATACATAGATACATAGATACATGGATGCGTAGATATGTAGATACATAGATACATAGATACGTGGATATGTAGATACATAGATGTGTAGATATGCAGATACATAGATACATGGATGCGTAGATATGTAGATATATAGATGCATAGATACATAGGTATATAGATACATGGATATGTAGATATATAGGATACATAGATACATAGATACATAGATACATGGTTGCATAGATACATGGATGCGTAGATACATGGATGCGTAGATATATAGATACATAGATACATAGATACATGGATATGTAGATATATAGATGCATAGATACATAGGTATATAGATACATGGATATGTAGATATATAGATACATGGATATGTAGATATATAGGATACATAGATACATAGATACATAGATACATGGATGCATAGATACATGGATGCGTAGATACATAGATACATGGATGCGTAGATATATAGATACATAGATACATAGATACATGGATATGTAGATACATGGATGCGTAGATATGTAGACATATAGATACATAGATACATAGATGCGTAGATACATAGATATATGGATGCGTAGATATGTAGATACATAGATACATGGATACGTAGATACATGGATACGTAGATATGTAGATATATAGATACATAGATACATAGATACATAGATACGTAGATACATGGATATGTAGATATATAGAATACATAGATACATAGATACATGGATGCATAGATACATAGATACGTGGATATGTAGATACATGGATGCGTAGATATGTAGATACATAGATACATAGATACGTGGATATGTAGATACATAGATGTGTAGATATGCAGATACATAGATACATGGATGCGTAGATATGTAGATATATAGATGCATAGATACATAGATATATGGATACATGGATATGTAGATACACAGATACGTAGATATATAGATACATGGATATGTAGATATATAGATACATAGATACATAGATACATGGATGCGTAGATATATAGATAAATTCGCTATGCCATTTGGTGTGCCATTTGGTATACCATTTGCTGTGCCATTTTGGTATGCCATTTTGGGGCGCCAACTTATGTCGTAACCCGGAAAAAAGCGATTCAATATGAGTTAAGATGGAAATCTGTTCCTCAGTTTTCGACCTACACAGGATTTCGGCCTTTTACGAAAATATCCTCCTATATGATGGAAATAGGGTTGTGTAGGTAGGCCAAGCAGTGTTATAATTAGACGCCACCACAGATAAAAAGATGTAAAAAGATGTGTTTAGTGAAAGTATGAAACGCGTGCAAATATAAAATAAACTAAAACTTAACCCTATTATTATCAGGCTTTTTCGGATTTTGTATTCTCAAGGGGGGGGGGGGGTGTTTTCCACCAGCCTTGCATAACTTTTGATCTAGAAAAGATATGGAGTTGAAATTTAGCAGAAATGTTCTCTACCATAAAAGGAGTTCATAGAAAAAAAATTGGGTTGATGACGTCATCATAAAGGTGATGACGTCATCACAAACTTTCACACTTATAGCTGACCAATGAAAAAGTACTATTCAAAAAAATAGCAATTAAAGTTGAACGAATGGAGATTTTTCAATTCTGTCTTGAATTTCTAAAAGGCAAAATATATATCTTTACCATATTTGCCGGTTTTTAACATACTGATAAAATTGACGTTTAAAATCCATGCAGAAAATGAGTAATTTTTTTCAAAAAACAATGACGTCATTTTTGATGACGTCAGCAGTTTTTGAAATTTTTTTAAATTTTTTTAAAAATTTATTATTGATACCTAAAACCTGTCAAAATTCGAAGTCAGTTGGATGCCTAGATCAAAAGTTATGCTACATTTAAGCTTTTGGGATTTTACAGGGTTTTAGCTGGATTTTATGATACGCCTGCACAAAAAAGTCATAAAACCTGATCTGGTCGCACGGCGATCTAATCTTGGAAGTTCAAGACACTCTTTTTGACAATTTTTTTCTCTTTCTTAATTGCTTTCAAAGCGTTCTGTAAAATATCACCGTGTTCTTTTTTGACACAATGTTTATTTAAGAGAGAGGTGCGATTTTTTTTCACTTAATTCATAATTACAAATTCCAGTGATAAGATGAGTGACAGTTTTTTCAACGAAATAAATAAGAATGTCGATTTACGACTAAAGAAGAAAATCAAGGACAGCAATGTACTGAAGTCAAATCTTGCCAACCCACATTATAAAACGGTATCAATCACAGATGTCCATCGAAAAACTTTTGCCTCACTTTACGGAAGAAGGTTCATGCCCGACGAAATTGTATTCAAACCAAAAATCGGACAGAGAAACAAGAGATTCAATGTCAAAACTTTAGAGCGCTTCTCTGAAATTATTCAAGATAATTCAATTATTGTAAAGCCATTGAAATGCAATGATTGTCTTATGATTTGTCCATGGATGCAAGTTGCAGAGGAAATCAATATTGATGTTCAAGTAAAAGGTGCTTCTGCAACATTGCCGTTATGTCAGGGAAGGCTGGTGATTCCCATAACTCAGAAGGAATCAATGATGAGATGCTTTGTTCCGTGTTGTGGCCTTGATGAAAACGATCAAGTTCCAGACTGGGTTGATTCATTTTCATTAATGGAAAATTTTGGTCTTAAACTACCATACAACATTCTCAACAGTGAAGAAGGTATTGGGAAAATATCGGTGAAGAAGAGCCTTTTCGATTTTGGATTCATTCCTAAAGAGCAAGAAATTAATGATGATGATTTAATAAAGGTTCGAAATGACGTTTATGTTGTGCGTGGTTGGAACTATGATACATTCGATCCAAAGCTCAAAAGTTTAAGGTTTACAACAGACTGCAAAAGAAATGCAAACTCAGCTTCTTACGAAGTGTTAATTAAACCTGTGGTAAAGGGGAACTTTATATCGTTACCTGAAACATCACTAAAGAACTATCGTTCTATAGACGTAGCATTTACAAAGTGTCAAGATCTATTTGGACAAATCAACATTTCGTATCAAAATGCATGCTTTAATAGCCTTGGATTTTTAACCCATGATATAGCTGTTTGATTTTTTTATCTTTATGATTTTTCCGGTTAGTTTATTTTATTTCATCTAACCCTAAAAGGACTTTTACTTGTACGTAAATTTACAATGTCTAGAAAAAGAATCCACAAAACATCTCAATACCTTTTTTGTTTATTTCTTATGACGATAAAAATAGTTAATTTTTTCAAACTTTTCAAATTCGAGAAACATTTGGAACTTTCGATATCTATTTAATTTTTAAAGAAAGTCATGCGTAAAATCATATATTGTAAAAACCGCCTTCACAAATAGTTTTAATAACTTTTAAAGTGTCTTCATAATATTTTGCTTTCTTACTCTTTTCGGCAAAATAATAGGAAAATTCCGTCTCAATTCATTTAGTTTTTTTTCATAATTCGAAATTAAGTTTTTTTCAAATTTTTAAAGCTTTGAAATAGCTTGACATTTGACTTAAGTATAGTAAAAATGCAATTATATTTCGGATTTATATCTTTTGCGTTATTGACTCCAGAGTAACCACTCAATGAGAGATTAGAACCATACTGCTATAACTAGACATTTGATTATCTCCATTTCCAAACCTAGTTTTGATAATTGAAGATTGATCAATCATTTAATACCACTGAAAGGGTTTAAAGAAGTACAGTTTGACGGCAAAAAACTCAAAATACCATAGAATAGATATGAATGTCAAAAAGTGATAATTTTTTAACCCTCTTGAGTTAAAATACTTTGTATTCCAAAATTTTTACTTTCAGGTTCAATTCATATACACCGGCCCAGCTGGCACACAACGTTGTTTCAACGTTTATCTAACGTTCACAACGTCCATATAACGTTAGATAAACGTTAAAATAACGTTGTGTGCCAGCTGGGGGGTGACCCAGAAAGATTTTTCTTGTGATGCAATGGGTTCTAGATTATTTTTTTTCTCCATACTAGTAGTAAAGTGTAACTTAAATTTGCAACATAAAGATTTGGTTCAGTATTTTTTGAGAAAATCTATTTTGAAGTCAAAACGCACAATAAAAAGACACCCCCGTTTTACAGGCCCGTTTGGACCCCCTACCCTCTGGAAATACAGTCCTAATAAACCGTCCCTGGTATAAAAAATCATAGTCCCCATTCGTCCCCACTGGAAAAAGGCCAGTCCCTATTGAAAAACCTGAAAATCTTTATATCGCCACTATAAGCTATGAACTACTTAAATGTCTCATCCCCACTAATATTTCGAACAAAGAACAATAGAATTTCCTATACTCAGTGAAAACTTTTTGAGAACACTGTTGGATTTTGTGTCTCTTTATTTATCCCCCTGACAAAAATATTCCCACCGTCAAATCAGTATTACCATACAACTCAAATAAACCCCTATATTTTTTTCTGGATCACCCGGAATGTATCTATTTTTTCTTAGATGTCCAGAATATCTTAATTTTTCAATTTTTTTGTTCCACCACTTTTTTTGAGGGAACAAAACAGTCAACAAAAAAGTATGTTTTAAAATCCTGCGTTATTTAACCATGCTTCGATTTTTATTGGTCAGTGAGGAAATTAGTAGTCTGCACGCATCCCCTAAAATAGTTTTTAATATAAAATTGTAAAATATATGGGTGTTCTGCAAAATTCTTTGACGTGATATCCGTGTCCGATTCGAATCCCCTATATCAAAAGTAATCAGAGGAGATGCAGGCAGCCTAGGAGATTAGTAAAAAAAGGTCAACATATTCAGAACTAATTTGAAATAACTGGCTCTGTTGCCTATAGAAATTATCACACTTCTTTGAAATATGGACGAAGGTTTTTTGAATTCCTAATATATACAGCTCTGTTGAGTTTCCCCTTCAGACGACACTAATGGAATCAAAAACGAGTCAGTCTTTACATGGAATTTCTATTGTTTTCAGCAAAAAAGTTCGAAACTTCAAAACCAAATTAATCTCGCCTTTTTTGTAAACTAATCGAAAATTTGAAGGTTTTTCCCAAAATCATAAAAGGCATCCTTGGGCCAAATACAAAAATCCTCTATTTCTTTTTCGGAATACCTAAATTTTAAGCACTTGTCGAAAAATAACAACAATTTCGATTTTGGTTAATAGTAAAATGTTACTAAAAAGTTTTCCACCTGAACTTTATTCGTTTGTACCCAGCAGACACGGAACGTTGTTTTGACGTCCAAATAACGCTATTTCAACTTCGGAACGTCATTTGGTCGTTGAAAAACGTTGAATGAAAATGAAACTCTTTATGATATATTCATTACGTGATCTTTTCCAGCAGACACGGAACAAACGTTACAATAAAGTATTGTGTCTGCTGCTGGGTATTTTATCATTAACATGGTCAATTTGTTTTCACCGGGGACTACATTTTATTTAATATTCATCATTGATTTAAAAACTTGCTTTCGAAAGGAATTTTTGTTTTACTTTTTCCACTGCTACAGTGACAGTGAGTGGATCGGACAATTTCAAAATTCAGTTATATGAAAAATTAAAAGCAGAGACATTAAACTCCATGTGAAAAACTGCTACGATAAAAAAATCAAAAATATAACAGTTACGTCCTGTGGGTTTTTTTATTTCATGCATCAATTAGTTCTAATTGATTTCGGATTCGGGATTGTTGGCGAAATTTTGTATTTGATGAAATACTACAGATGTTTATTTGGGCTATGTGACGTTTTTCTTTATTAGAACAGGTAAATTTTGGTTGAGGCTGGATGTTCCTATTTTTTCAAACGCTTTCAGCCTTCGATGTTCTTATATAAAATAACAAAAAAATGGATCGTCTCAAGATACCTCCGGAATTTTATTTCAACACCAAAAACAATGTTGTTTCAACAGTCCTCTCTTGCAGCAGAAATTATTTTCTTATTTCAGGCTAGGCACGTTCTTAAGTGGTTCTTTTTTGACAACATTTTTATAAACTATGTTCTTATAAAAAAACGTGTATGCTCGCACAAGTTAATGCAAATAACCGGGATCTCTTTCATAACCTGTTAAATCGGTAACATAAAGAAAGATTATAGGACAACGTAATTTCTTTCTAATTTGAAAAATAATGTTCTCTTTAAATAATTAATAATATAATTGTATGAAAAATAATTGCTCAAGTTACTCATATTAATCATCAAATTAGTAAAAAAGAAAGTTAGATAAATCATATGGGAAATGTTTGTCACCTTCCTAATTACAATAAAGAACTTGTTTCCTAATTACATATAAAGAAAATGGGTCTTGTATGGACGTCCATAGGACACGTTCTGTGTCCACTGGGGCTAACATTAAACGTGATAAAAAATTCGCGGTCTATACTTTGTGTAAAATACTCCCCTTTTTACCACCATTCACGAGCGCCCTTCTTGCCACCCTCACTAAAGAGTTGTCTAAAACTTTTTCGGCCTTCCGCCAAATTAAATACCCGTCAAAAGTAGTTCCCTTAATGAATAGTTTGAAGTTTTTCATACTTCATAAGCAGCAGTTTTTGTCGCAAGCTTCAAAATTGGTTTATCCAGAAGTCTATTTTGACATTTTTTGTCCCATACGGTACTAAAATATGTGACAGATAGAAAATATAATTTTATTTATAAAAACCAGTAAAAAAAAAAAAAAAATCATAAACTTAGTCAATCAAATTTCATCAGAAGTTTCTTCTTCATTGTCACTTGGATCGTATTCTAATTTTGGGTGGCTTGGATGGAAAGGGCAACTCCGGTTTTTCTTAGTATGCCCTGGTTCATTACAAGCTGAACATATCACATTCCGTTTTGGCTCAAGAACGCATGATGCAAAATGAAGCTGTTTTGTACGCATCAATTTGATAATGTTTTAAAAACGGCTTTTATCCAGATTTGTTTCATTTAATTCATAATACTTAATCCGCTTATTTAAATGTTCTCCACTGTTAGTAGAAAACATACCATAGCCCCAGCCGAGAAGGTTGTAGTAAGTCTGCATTAAAGATCCGATATGTTGCCTCAGGTAGTGCATATACGGAAGTTTCGAAACAAAAGCGCTGCCAGCATTCAATAAAAACTTTTGAAAATATTCCTCTGCTCTTTTCTCAAAAGTGGCGATTCTTTCTTCGTTTCCATTTAATGATCGGATATCACTGGAAATAAGGAATAGCATAATATAGAATATAAGTAGCAAAATAAAACACTCTTGTATCACAGACTTGACGGGAGCCTATTGGAAAAGTAGGTCCAAAAAACGTTCCCGTTAGAAAATATTCGCCATTTTGAAAAAAAGAAATATTTCTATCTCCGCTACCCAAAT
Source organism: Clytia hemisphaerica (assembly GCF_902728285.1). Lineage (NCBI taxonomy): Eukaryota > Metazoa > Cnidaria > Hydrozoa > Leptothecata > Clytiidae > Clytia > Clytia hemisphaerica. Next base: position 77,226 of record NW_027103496.1, read on the forward strand.
TTAATGTGAGTGGTACTTTGGTGTAACGCAATATAATTCAAATTCCGATGCAAGAAGAGATACAGGGATGTAACAGTATAAACATTAAAGTAAAAGACAAAATATTTAGAAAGTCAAATTGTCCGATTGCTATTCCTATATTTATGTAAAAATACTTACACTGCTAAGTCGGCAAACCTTTTGTAAAGTCTAAGGACTTGTAGCAGCTTCCGACTACGGGGAGAATTCCAATCATCGCCTTTGTCCTCAACAAATTCATTTAAAAAGGTATCAATATTACTTTCAAGAAGTTTACAGTCGTTACCAATCATTTTTAACTTTTCAGAACCGTCGTAGTGCTTCTTTTTGCTAAAAATTAAAAAATATAAAAACGTAATTACTACAATGATATACCTTTTTGGGGAAAAAAATGTAGGACAAAAGTGACGAAATATTTTATTGGAGGTGACGAAAATTTTTTCAGGTAAACAATTTTGTTCGACGGAAAATAAGTACGACATCTTTATGTCCGATAAAGTAGATTCTTCGTGCCGCCGTGAAATTTTTACTCACATCACAAGATTATGGGTTTACCGACGATAATAGACTCGATGAAATATGAATTCTCGAAATCCAATTTACTGTTTTGTGAACTTTTTAGGAAACTTTAAGTAATAACGTAAATAGAAATACTAAACAAGATCCTTTGTTCCCCAGAATTCTCAGACACAGTAAATGTTATCATGAATACGTGCAATGTACTTGTATCAATAATAAGGGCCGCTTCGGGGAGGGGGGTTTCAAAAAGAGAATATCGTACACCCTTGTTGAAAAATCCAACGGGTAGCCATCAAATGTTTTGATATCCTCAACAGCAGTATAAAACAATTCTTCCTGAAATAGCCTAATAATACCTTTTAAAGTAACTTTCTATTTGGAAAGCTATATAGGTACATCCTATCTTCCGTAGCGCAACAGGTATCAGAGATTCTTGATTTCGTTTGCTAATGATATCGTGCATGAATTTCCAAAGATATCTATGGTGGGCCAAAATAAGATGGAGACCACATGGTGGGATTAGTTCTATCACGACTCCTTCAAACAAAACCGGTGCCTAAAATAAAGATAATAAATCTTAATTTAGAATAAAATTTTTATTCCTACTGGAGTGAAAAGGTTTACCGGAGCACAGAGACAGGGGTGTTTTACTCACATTTGTCGAACACGAAACCTGGGAAAGTTCGAGTGGAGCATAATTTTCAAGACTAAGATCCCTGCCCAGGTGAATTACTTTCGCTATTAGGGAGGTTAAGTATCCGATATAAATCACGACCACGAACAGGCTTTTTCTCTACAGGAAGGTACGGGTAGCAAGGTAGCAAGGTAGATATGACATCTCCTTTGTTCTAGAACGAAAGTTTTCACGATTTTTCGTTCTAGAGCCGTCTAGCCTTGGTTCTTTTACATATTTTCGGGATATTTACTACAGAAATTTGAAAATCTGAGACTTGATTTCTTGATTTGGTAGAAAATATATTAGAGAAAAATAGCTTAGCTTTATTAAGAATTTATTACATTAGAGTCTCCATAACTCGAACTTCTATAATGCGAAAGATTTTTCGTTCCCCTTGAGAGTTTGAGTTGTGGAGGCTCCACTGTAATACACCCCTGTCTCAGTGCCCCGGTGGCATGATTTCAGTACATGATTTTTTTCAGTACATGGTTTCAGTACATGATTTTTTCCTACGTCACTGCAGTAATCAAATTTTTATTGCACTCATTTGTGAATTGAGATATAAATTGAATAAAGACAGCGAAAATAAAAAACAGTTCTTGAATTCCCAAGCCATTTAGGATGATTACAAATGAGTGCAATAAAAATTTGATTACTGCAGTGACGTAGGAAAAAATCATGTACTGAAACCATGTACTGAAAAAATCATGAACTGAAATCATGCCACCGGGGCACTGAGACAGGGGTGTTGTAATTGATTTTGAAGTTCTATTTGGGTTAAGTTTCAGTCTCTGAAACTTAATAATAAAAAAAACCAATGTCTTACCCATTGACCGTAATTATTTGCAATTAAATTTTTGTATGCAGCACTGTCTTTATTTGGACCATCCCCAAGTTTACTTCGTGCAGCTGATCCCATCACATTCATTTCATTCATGGTTCTACTTTCTCCAATTTTTGCTTTACATGATGACCATTGATTGATGTTGAGCTTGCAATGGAAACAGCCATATGCTTGAGTGCAGGAACATTTTCCCAGAACTTCTTTTACAAACGCCAAATCTGCAACCAAAAAGACGACAACATTAAACTCTTCAGGGACTTCTCCGTTTAATGTTAATCGAACGCCATTTTTCACCAGTTCTGAAAGTTCTTGGTAGTGATGCTTACAATGCATCTCCAATGTCTCGCGGCTTTCTGAACCACGCCATAAGGTAGTTATGAATTGGCCGTAGGGACCACTCACTAAGTCTTGAATATTCATGATTGAAAACGATGTCTGTTCAGTTGGATAACGGCCTGCTCCACGAAAATTATCGCCAGTGTCTCTGAGGATGATTGTTCTCCTCTCATTTTTAAAATTCTGATATAGATGTGTATTTTTCGATTTCAGAAAGTCTCCAAGCTTTTTATTTCGATCAGCCTCGATGAAAGATAGTTTATGTTGATATTCGTTACAACCAAAAACTCTCTCTAAAGTATCTTTAACAGTACAACCGTAGCCCATACATTGACACTCAGATTCATTACTACCATGCAACGGAAAAATATTACCAACTTCAAGATTTTTGCAATATTCTCTCAAATCATCGTACGATGGTAAAGTAACATTACAAGATTTCAATGTTGCTCTAAGTTCTTTAAATGCTCTTTGTGACATATCATATTTCCCCATCATTATTCGAGCAGTTTCTTTGCTCTCTAGTGTCACGGGTTTTTTCACAACTTTCAATGTTTTTATAAACTTTTTCAAATTATTTTCCGATAAGCTTTGGATTGCTGACTCCACAATGGTATCGAAGTAATGATCGCAAACATACGAAACGTAACCTGAATACGTAAGGAAATGAAATGACTGTCAGAAAAAACCTTATTACACCCCTGTCTCAGTGGGAATTTTTTTTTCAGTGGGGATAAATAACGAGCAATAAAATCCAACGGGCTTATCAAAAACAGATTTTTTTATTGATTGGGATACAAAATTATATTGTTATTTTTCCAAATTATATGGGGGTGAGACATTTAAGTCGACCCGAACTTGCCTCTGGTCTCTGTCTTTCGTAGGCTTTGTAGAACCTTGGCAGAATTATGTAAAGGTCAAAGGCATATTTTAACAATTTTCAAGTAATTTCTATCTGTACTAGAAAATTGAAAATTGGCTGAATAACAAAAAATAGATAATTGTTTAGACCTCAAACTCAAAAACAGAACGAACAATAATCGGCTAGATTTTACTGAATATCATTTATGGCATCTTAGAATACGTTCAAAAACACTAAAAACATACTTGAAATGTCTCCAAATGAAGCATATTCAACAAGTTTATGAATCTTTTCATTTCTCGCCTTAACAGCTTTGTTGCATAGTGTACTAGTTGGTCCGGCATTGCGTATTCGAATGTTGGTCATATCTCTCAAAGCACCGTCTTCTTTAATCCTTCGGATTTTGTCTTGCCTTTCAGGTAAGTCTGCAGCGTTACTTGTATCACAATATATTTTGTTGGGCTTACAACTGATAACTTCAATTACATCAGACCTTGTAAGACCAAAAAATTCAAATCCAGACCATCGGTGTGAAGCTGTTATATTTAGGTGTTCAAATGTTTTTTTTAAAATACCGGAAATTTCAGTTCCAACGAAAGATAAGCGTGGTTCGGCTACAGTATATATTCTGAAAATAGGTCCTTCACAACTACTTTCAATTTTCAGGTGAAGATCCAAATGTCTATTTGCATTCAATTTTACTTGACGAATAGCCTCGTATCCAGGCTGTAGACGACATTTCTTACTTGAAATTTTCACCTCGTATTTAGGGCTGTAAACAGGTGTCCCATAACTTAAAACAGCTTTGAAAGAAAACTGACGTGAATGACTGATTGAAATGTCAGTGGCATCAACGTCTAAATTCTCTGTTATATCAAATTCACTTTCATTGTTCATCACATTTTCATACTCCTTTGTATTCAGCCCGAAGAATCTTTGACCAACTAATTTCCCGGATATTTGCAAATTTGATCTCGTTACAAATTTTCTGTATACAGTTGTTGGGTTGTAGCCTACAACCTTTTCAAAACCATTATGTTCTCCTGTAAAAGTGCATTCGAATAACGGTCTTCCTAAATTGCTTGAAAATATTTTGCAGGTGACATCTATTTCTCGTTCGTTGATGATATAAAACCGTTTACAACTGTATCCATCCCTGTAATATATTCCAGAACTTGTTTTCCAATGATTTTCGTTTTCAAGATAAACTTTTCGTCCATAGGTAACTATTCCACGCCAAGAACTGTTCATTTTGTTAAATTATGTCGTTTTTCTATAGAAGGCATAAGAAAAAAGACAGTGGCGTAGCCAGGATTTTCAAGGGGTGTCGCAAATTTCAATTTTCAAATGGGCGGTTAGAGGGCGGTTTTTAATTTCATTAGGGCGGTGTTAAAATATGACGCCCAAACACTTCCAAACAACCGGGGGACGTTATGGGCTGCAGATCCCAGTACCTGTGAACCCCAAACACAGGCCACGTTGCACGTGGTTAACCGGCAACTCACCATTAGACGAGTTTACCATTTGTAAAATATTCAAAGAGTGAGTGTCTCTTTCGTAATAATAGCTTGTGGTTTCTAAAAGAATGATATTGCCTTTTGGGAAATTCCTTTTGTCCTAGGGAAATTCCCGGATAAACAAACTCTCCGTCTTACAGTTTTTGCGCTCCTTTTGTAAAATATAAAATGAAATTCTATTGTAAAGTGTGCCGATGGAGAGTGAAGGAAAAATTTGTTCATTTTTTTCAAAAAGTTATGTTATGTTAACTCTCCGTCTTACAGTTTTTGCGCTCCTTTTGTAAAATATAAAATGAAATTCTATTGTAAAGTGTGCCGATGGAGAGTGAAGGAAAAATTTGTTCATTTTTTTCAAAAAGTTATGTTATGTTCGTGTTATATAGAAAAGTCAACAAGAGAAAAATTCGTTTCTTGAGTGATAATTTTGTGATTTGACATAAAAGTATTTTGTATGATTTTTACAAAGCTCATCATAAAAATAACCTTCAACAAAATAAATAAAAATTACTTTAGACTAGCAGGCTAAAATACCGTATACAAAACAATGTAATCAATCCCCCCAAAAAAACATTTTCTTGAGTCTTGAAAATAAGCACCGACAATTTTATGTTCTTTGAAAACGAAAGATGTCATTGTCTGTAAAATCGAGCATAAAGTCTCAAATTCATAAAACAACAAGAAGCCACAACCAGTCTAAAACCAAGAACTGTCTATCATCTATCCATTACAGTATAATACAATATCATGTCATGCAATCCAATCAGAATACAGAACTACAGCATAGGATCTGTACAAGTACTCTCTCTTATATATTGCCACATACGATAGTCAATGTTCAATCACAAATCTTTACTTTATTATTTGCCATTCTGGAAACAAGCAACTTTTTCTGTCTTTACGACGAATAGCATTCTTTTTTCTTCATCAGTACAATTCTTCCCAAAAACAAGAGAAGCACTATCAGGTCGGGATCAGGTCTTGAAAACTTTTTCTGATACAGTATTCCAAATATATCTCTCGGCTCTCTCATGGTAATAGTCTCACATCATAATATAATCGAAGAAAGATCTTGTCCCCTTCTCTTCTACTCGTTTTCTGATAAAATAATTATAATTTACGGTCACCGACGAGACCTCTTTTGTTCTGCTAACAATTTAACACAGAGGATAACAATAGATATTAAAGTCGGTAGCCGTGTTATTGTTTTTGTGCAGACGATGAAGGCCAAAGTGAAGAAAAATTTCTTATTTTACGGTCCCGGAGCTGTCTTCATTTCTACCGAGCTCTACTAAGCTAAGGAATCGCAATACTGAATTTTGATTCGGTGCCGTAAATTTATCAAAATCTAAATATCTCCGCCAATTTAAAACATCGCCGCCAATTGAAAACCGCCCATTGAAGGCGACGTGATTTTCTAAAAAAGCCGCACGCCGCGCGTGTCCGTACGAGCGTTAGTCGCCGCGCGTCGTCCTCTTACCAGCGCTTTTTATTTCTTGTCTTTCAAAAACTTTTGTATGTCAAAAAAGGGTGTCGCTGAGTCTTCATGAGCGACACCCTAGTGACGCCACTGAAAAGATTTACAAAATAATACTTTTTTGTCATAATATGTCATACCCCTGTGTCACAGACCCGCTGGGACCTCAGCCCCACTGGAAAATTTGGCAAAAAAATCGTCCCCGGTGGGAAAATACCCTGGAATTCCAGTCCTACTGGAAAATTTACTTTGATTTCACCCCCATTCGAAACTCAATGTTTAAAAAATTGCACTCCAAAACCATCCCACTGGATTTTTTAACCTTAGAACAATAATAGCTTCTATCCCCACTGAGGAAAAAAGTTCCACCGGGGCTGTGAGACAGGGGTGTTATGTCTTAAAACGATAACTCATTCTACGTGCCAATTCTGAAGCAATGCTTTTATTTTGATTTTTTTTAACAAATTTAGTATTTGTTGGAAATATAATAATGACCACTTTGCTTTTAGTTGAAAATATGATTTGAAAATTTTTTATAAAATGAAGATGAAAAATGAAAAAATCAACTATTTCATCCTTTTGTGCAATTATTTGAACCTTGCTGATTCCAGATAAATAATTTTTAGCATCTATAACCTCGCAAAACCCTCTTTTTCGAATGAAATTTAAAATGACTTTAAAGAGTCCCCAACATTCAGAACGAGCGCTTTTTGAATGCTTTTGATTAAAGACTGAAACTTCTTTGTTTTTAATGTGTGTATGTTGAAAGCTCTCAAATTTATTTTGGAAAAAGAAAGTTATTCATGATTCGCCAAAGTTTGTGTTATGTACTTGATAATTAGAAAAACATTGCATTTACGTTACATAGTTCATTCGAAGGCTCTCAGGAAAATCAAGATGTGTGATGCCTACTATCTATTCTCTGTTCAAATGCGATAATTACCAGTCAAAAATATCAATAAACTACAAGTATCCTTTATATCTACGAAGGCAGGAAATTCTCTCTCAAAATATTAACCCCAGCTGTATCTACGAAAAAGTAAGAGTATTATCCGTCAGAAACTTCCTATTCACGGGAATTTTCTCATAAATAATATTTCCCCTGATGATCCTAAAAAGCAATCCGGGTCTTTTGCAAAAGTAGAACTTTAAAACCATTCGAAAAGCATTCGTCTGAATACTTTAAAGTCAATTTAAAGGGTTTGTAACGAACAGTTTGCAACCGCTTTATTTACAGTATGAAGTCGCTTCAAATTTCGTTCGAAAAGCGTCAAGCAAACACAAATACGCTTTTCCTAATAGAAGTATTAATTGGGGACACGGCGACATTTTTTGTGCGATGGCAACAAAAAAGATTGTAGTAATCGCATGAAAATCTTTAAAACAAAATATAATCTAGCAGAAAAGTTAGAGATATTTGATATTGTGACACAATTATGCGATTGCAACAAAATAAACTTTTTGCTGCAATCGCAAGAAAAAAGTTACCGTGTCCTCAAACCTTTACCGTGTAGAAAAAATATTAGAATACTCCAAAAACTTCTAAGCTGTAAAGAACCCAACATCAACGTTAAATGAACATCGTTCACCATATCAAGCACCTTATTATAAAAACCAAAAGCCAACAAAGGAGATTTGTATTTGTATACAAGAATAATTTTTTTTTGCTGAAATCAATCTGACTTCCTTTTTAATTGCTTTACCTTGGTAACCTAATTGATCAATCAACACAGAAACACAAAATCAGAGCGAATTCAAATCACGGAACACTTTTTTTCAAAATATAATGTCTCTCTTTTTTTTTGTCGACTTTCATTAGTAAAGTCCAAAATTTAAGCCTTATCTAGATTAAATTATTATAAACGAATACAGATAAAGAAAGAAAAAGGTTGATTTCTTGTATCAGCGAAATCTTTTTCTGAAAAAACTGCAAATTGATTGTGATTTTCGAGATGAAAGAAAGCGTCCCCCGAACGTATACACTCATCCCCCGAACGTATACACGGCATAAAATTCTAATTTGAAGATTGAGTTTTATTCCAATTAATTTAAATTTAGGTTCATATTGAAGCCAAATCTATTTGTAAGACATAAAACGTTAAACTAAACCAATTCATTATGTTTTGTGTTCAAAATGTTGAAAAGAAACATTGCAATTGGAAAATTAGCAAAAAAGAGCGTAATTAAACTTCCAGTAATTAAGCTAATCTTGTGAAGAGCGAAATCGCCGTGTCGGTGTATAATTGTAAAATTTGGTATACATGCTGCTAATAGGATTATATTAAAAGTCAAAAACTTTCAGAGTGTTAAAAAAAAATTTCAGTGAGCTATTAGCAAAATACTGCCAGCCTGGTGGAAAACACCCCCCCTGATAAAAATAGGGTTAAAATCCACGGAACCAGCCGAAGAAACTAAAATAACAATGAGAAAAGAAATACTTTCTACTAGACAAAGTTACCACACCTTTAACACGTTTCTGCCACAACGTTGTAGAAAGCATACTAGAAGGGAAGGAACTGGGATTGGATCGCCACTATCCAACCCTGTGGCTCTCACACACATTTTACAGTTCAAAGAAGAAGATGGAAAGAGTGAGAAAAGTATGAGAATTTAAAAAAGTTGGACTAGAACCCGGTTCGAAGCCCCGACCACCCGTGACCGCTCGCAAAAGCTGGCGAACGACTTATCTGATATTCCGATGGCGTATTGGCGGCCGCCCACGCTAAAGCTCTAAAGGAGCGGACCAATATACCATCGGAGACCTATAGTAGTCATCGTTTGATGTACCGCATCACAGTCGTGTCTAGCCGTCCTTACACTTTTTGCTTGACTATCGGCTGCACCCGACTGAATTTAGCATGAAAATCTCTGCTGCCTGAGAAGGCTTGAGAAATATTCAAACCTTCGATTGTTGGCTGTTTTGGTTTATTTTGGTGGATTTATTGAAACTTGACAGTTTCATTACTTTTTCAGTATTATATTTAGTACCTAGTGTAATTTCTTTGTAAGTGCACCAAGTTAAAAATGCTTGACATTGCATGATTATTATCTTTTGTTATTTTATTTGTTTTTGGTGGTTGACTGGTTATATTTTCAAAGGCCAAATCAAAGAAAGCATATCAGGTATGTTTTATTTAGTTTTACCAATAATTTTTATGTTGGAATTTTAAACTGCTGCATTCCAATTTAGACCTTTAGAGCCTGTCGACCGCCCTCCATGCAGAGCATCAGCGAGCCGCCCAACCCCAACCGACATCAACAAACTTGTTGATCATGACCTGTGTGTTGTTTATTTGGAAAAGCCAGAATCCTCCTTCATCAATAAAAATTTTGGAGGGAGGTTCCCATTTATTGTATCAGTATTTTGGGGACAAAGCTTTTATTTTTTGGTAGGACCATCTTTGCCTGTTTCGCCAAACTCTATTTTAAGAGGCTGACATGCATATTTCAGGTAGTGAAAGATCTAGTGCAGGTGTAATTATCATTTGGTGTGTTGAGGCAAGCTTAGTGATTCTACAAATATCAAAAAGTTCACATATTGCTGTATAAGTTGGACTAGATTGAGGGAAATTTGGCTCATGGCCACTCTCTTTTAATTGTTTGGTTCGTGACATTGCTTGTTTACTTTTTTAGGCAGTGAAAGATCTTGAATAGGTGAAATTGTCGTTCGATGTGAGGAGACAACTTATTTATTCTAGTACCAGCAAAGAATTCGCATTTTATTGCTATAAATTGAACTGTAATTGGGTTTGGGTTTAGAGCCACTCTCAATAAATGTTTAGTTCGCGTCCTGCTTTGTTTACATTTTTCAGTTCGGAGCACTATGTAGAAATCGCACGGGAAATTTTTTTTGCACGTGTACTCTTAGCTCGGGACACTAGTAACTTTTTACCGTCCCCAGACTCTTTCTAAATTTTACGAACGCGGTCAGGAGAAATTCCGTAACCCAAAGGTTCCAGATGTTAAAATATGCCCGACCTTCAGAGCAAAGCGTGTCGTAGCATATTTCTACATCTGGTACCAGATAAGCGAACGACTTATCTGGCACCCAGATGGTGAAATTTTCATCCGACACGCTAAAGCTCTGAAGGTCGGGAAAATTTTCAACATCTGGAAGGTTTACATTACGGAATTTTGCGAGACCGCGTTTGAAAATTTATATGGAGCTTGGAAACGATCAATCGCCGCAAGCTAGCACCAGATGCGAAATCGGATGCTTCTCTGAAAAAAATAACAAATCTGGTGCAAGTCATGTAAACAAACCCTAGTTTAGCTTAATTCATATATAAAATTCATATATAATTGCAACTTAAAACATTAATTTCTTGCTAATTTCTACTTGCCTGGACACAGTGGATAAAGATTACACTTACCTTCATTGTTTTCAGGACTTCAAAAGTGGATTTTCAATGTGTAAAAAATTGCAAAATGGCCTGGCTGGGCGGGGGATGGCACACAAAGTGAAGTTTCATCAAAAAACTTAAATATGATACAAAGTACTTCTACAGAAATTAACCAAGATATACTGGTTGATATTAAGCCATATTTGTATCTTTTTTATGATAAATTTGTCTGTTTTGGACATGTTTGTACCGCTGCTAGAGACTTTGACTGTTGTCAGTCGTCTGGCGGTCAAAAGCCAATTTGAGGGCAGTACAAGATTATACCAACAAGAAAGTAACTGAAAAAGGTATGATAGACTTACCTCATATAGTTTCGTTAAGTTCTTTGATTTTGCCTTTGAGAAAATATCAGTAACAAAAAGAAACAAAAACAATCTTCTTTTCTGTGTGTAAAAACACTCTTCTAAAGTTCTAAGTTGGTGCACATTACAGAAAATACACTATATACTAAAAGTAATGACAAAAAGGTATAAAGAAATTCAAATTGCAAAAGAAATCCAGCAAAATTAACCAAAAACAACCAGTATCTATACATGAAAGTGCCTCCATCACTTCCCCTCCTTGAATTCGTAATTAGTTTATTATTGAGGCGCCAAAACTATAAAAAATTAGTTTTTGACTGCCGGCGCAGCACTCATTTTAGGGGCTTGTCGGGTTGAGCAGCAGTTTTCTCAAGCTATACGGGTAAGGACAGTTGAACCCGACTGAGGGTGCGGCACATCAAAGGCCGACTATCATTCCTCTCCGATGGGAAATTGGCCCGCTCCCTTTAGAGCTTTAGCGTGGGCGGCCGCCAATCCGCCATCGGAATATCAATCGTAAAAGGGGTTACGCACGATACGAAAATCTCGTGTTCGCAAGCGAAAGGTTTTTTACACTACATACCGTAAGAGGACGTAAGATTGCTCCCGGGGGGTACTACCCTTGTCGACCGACGGGGGTGCTCCGCTGAGGTTCGAAAAATGGACCCTACGTGGGACTCGAAATTTGCGAAAAAAGTGACCCTGAATGGGACTGAAATTCCAAAATTTTCTCAAATTTTCTACTTTTTCCCCAAATTTTCCAACAATAGGCACCCTACGAGGGACTGATTTTTCTATTTTGGTATTTTTGCGACCCTACCTGGGACTCGTGGAGGTTAAAAAGGTACCCTGACCAGCGGAGCATCCCCGTAACCCATCTTGCCCTAGTACCCCCCCCCCCCCGGGAGATTGCTAAACTTCCTTATTCCCAGCGAAACTTTCCGATTGCTAGTGTACAACCATGAAGGTAATAAAGATACAGATGGAGAGAAAACGTCTCGGTAATGACCTAAATGGTCGTTGAAATCTTTTATAAATCTATTCAAAGCGGTTGTTCTTTTCTTTGATGTACCATCATTGGAAGCAAAAAACATCAATTTATAACTTTATAAGAACAGAAAGAGGCTGGTCCGTTGATTTTGAAAAACTTAATTTTGCGAGAAATCTTAGTTAAAATGCGATTCGAAATAGTTTCAACTGATTATGGATAAAAGAATATACTAATTTCATAAGGATATATTTTCAGGCTGGCATTTTGTGAACATTAAGAGTCGCATCACATTATTATTGAAAGTTTCTTATCTTAAAATCTTCACGTCTAAGTGGGCAGCGGTTTTCATACTCTGACAAAATGATCGATACAAGGTTCCTAATCGTAACACGTAATTCTTTTTTAAATCTGTCGATGGCTTTATGAGCAGCTTCCCCTAGAAGTCTAGCGTATTGTGCTTATTATGTGAAGTTTTTTTCAATTTTTCATGACAAGGCTATTATATTTCAATATACTCGTTAAAAATGTAATGTCTTTTCATTCATCTGAAATATTCCCACGAGTATACCAAAACTTAATCATCATATTCTCAAAGCAACCAAACAGCTGTTTGCGCTTCCGATGATAAATCAGAACAGAACAAAAGACATTGACTCTCCATCTATCTTTATTACCTTCATGGTACAACGGAAAAGGACCAAAACGCCACAAAAGTAGATTTAACACCGATTTTAGCCAGAGACGCCTAGAAGCAAAAAGATCCCTGAGACGGGGCAGATATGTTATTCCGGAAATGAGAAAGTTAGCCATTTTGTAGACTGGAGTCGTTTATAATGCATGTAATACTAATAATAAACACAAATAATGATACGGGATTTACTTTTTTGCTTTATTTTTAATATGTATGAATTAGTCGTCTAGCTTGCTAGACTAGCCATTTTGTGATACAATTTTAAAAAGTTGTACCCGGCTGTTTGCGTGATGCGTGATCGGGAAATAATTTGAGGCATGATTTGGGCTATTTTCGCGATATTTGCATAGTGAACAAACCTTTTTTGGTAATTTTCATGATCGTCACCGAGCAAGGAAAATTTCTATCAATGCATTTTAAACATGTATAAACTCTGGTGAACCTAAAGAAAGTTGATATTCTATTTTCAAAACAAACTGCTTTTTTGAAGTTTTTTCAACTCAAATATCTTAAAATTTCAACCTAAAATACTTTTTCTCTTTTCTCGTTTTCTTAAATCAGGGGGTAATGAATATCTACAAAAATTGATCTTGTTCATCAAAAATTGAGAATATTTTACAATAGGAAAACCAAAGTAAAATTTATATTTTCAAAATAGATGAAATATTTTGCATATACTTTTCATATATAAAATATTGAAAAAAAGGTAAAATATATAAAATATTGAAAAAAGGTAAAAAATTACCGGGTGTCCCAGAAAAAAGTGAATTGAAGTGAACTTTCTCGATTTCTATGAATCTTTAAAGAATAAATTCTTTTGTATTGAGAAGAGGAAAGATAAAATTACATTTTGAGGGGTCATTTGTCAAATTTTGTCAATTAGATCAAAAGTTATCGTCTAAATTCTAAAACAATACTTTTCAAAAAAGTCGAAAAAAGGCGAAAAACGAGGGTATTAAATCGTCAAAGAAAGCACTTCCTTTATCAATTTATTAACAATCAAGTTTTCTATGTTGTCCTTTAAGGTAGACTACACAATAGACAGTAGCCTACCTTTAAGGTGGCTTTTGCAGGAATTGTTAATCTTGTAAATACGTGCTTTGGAAAAAAATGGAACAATACATTTCCTGATGAATAAAAAAACATTTTTGTGACTTTGTCTTAACATAAATTTAATACCCTTATTTTTCGCGTTTTTTCGTCTTTTTTGAAAGGTAATTTTTTAGCATTTAGACCATAACTTTTTATCTAGTTGACTAAATTTAACAAATAACCCGTCAAAATTTAAGTTTATCCTTCCTTTCTCCAATGCAAAAGGATTAATACTTTCAAAGTTCATAGAACTCGAGAAAATTCACTTGAAAGATGGGGACTTTTTTCTGGTACACCCGGTATAGCATCCAAAAGTTATATTTTTTGAAATCCATGTCAAAAAGTAAAAAACTTTCAAAACAGGGAAACAATTTCATAATTTCAAACATACACTTTTTTTAATATAAGAACAATTTTATAAGAAGGCTCAAAATCGCCAAAAAATAAGAACAATTTAAGAACAATGCTGAGCCTGAAACTACAATTTCATTCAATTTATGGGTCAAAGTAATAAAAATTCCTAAAATACCTGACTTACATCCTATTAAAAAGAACATGATAGAAGCTCAAAGTGCAAAAAAAAAAAAGTCGAGGTTGAGGCTCGGAAAATTTTTACTGGTTCTTATATAAAAAAGTGTAATCCAAAAGAAGAAAAAAAAATCTCAAATATACTGGGAAACATTTTCATAATCTGAAAGAACGTCGAAAGGAAAAAATTCCCCTAGCAGAAGGCATTTTGTAATTTTCAAAAGCATGCTGCAAAAGCAAAAAATGTAACAAAATTGGCAATCATAATTTCCACAGCAAAAGTTTCCACGTTTTATTTAAAAAAACGCACGTGCAAGAAAATGTCCAAACTCACAACCAAAAGTTTTCCAAAAAATGTCCAAGTTCAGAACCAATAAAGGTTTTCCACGTTTAAATGCACGTGGAAGAAAATGTCCAAATTCACAGCAAAAGTTTCCACGTTTTATTTTAAAAAACGCACGTGCAAGAAAATGTCCAAACTCACAACCAAAAGGGAAGAAAATGTCCAAATTCACGGCAAAAGTTCCACGTTTTATTTAAAAAAACGCATGTGCAAGAAAATGTCCAAACTCACAACCAAAAGTTTTCCACGTTTTAAACGCACGTGGAAGAAAATGTCCAAATTCATAACCAAAAGTTTTCCACGTTTAAAACGCACGTAGAAGAAGATGTCCAAATTCACAGCAAAAATTTCCATGTTTTAAACGCACTTGCAAGAAAATGTCCAAATTCACAACCAAAAGTTTTCCACGTTGCATTTTTAAAACATCAATCATCAAACCATTTCCTTGGGTGCTGCATCTACCATCTGACATAAAAAAGTGAGTTCAAAACGTTCAAACGTTTTTGATGTCGCAAGTATTTAATTTTTCAAATATAGCATGGTCAGATTTATCCACAAATATTCAGTCAACTGCTTTGTTAGAATTTGGGTAAATATACGGGCAAAATTGAAGTTAGTTTGTTGTGAAAGTTGATCAAATGTCCTGTCCTGTTTTTCAAGAGACAGCGAGATTGCATCTCTCATGCTAAACCAAACGGAAAATCAAATCCAGGAAGGAATAATGATAAACTTCATCATCAACCATTTCTTGTAACAATCACACAAAAAGCATGATCCAATTCAACTCATTAAAGCATAAAAACCAAAGAAAAATAGCGAAAGAGCAGTAGCAACCAGTTGTTTATTTTTGCAGCCATCTTTATTTTGACTGTTAGAAAGCAGTATGGTCCGATCAACAATACGCTTCCGAACCGGGCGACGTTTCCCGATCGGCAAGGAATATGGACCGCCGTGCCCATATTTTCCCGCGACGTTTCTTGAAGAAATGACGTCTTTATCCTCCTATAAAATACTCTACTGTTTTTGACGCCGGAGCTCGATTTACAAAGAGATTTGGAAAAAATCCATTACGTAATGCTTCCAATAGACAGTCGGGTGCAGGCGACAATTCTCCATATTGGGACTTAAGACAGTTTCACACGACGACGAAAGTCTGAATGGAAACGAGGCTAAAAAAGCTGAAAAATCGATTTTATCACCCCGCATATCAGCTTTTGCCAAAAGAATCGCACTTGCTCGCTGCGCTCGCTCGTGCGTAATCAGATAAGCGAACGACTGAATCTTGGGAAAGTAGAAATCTTGCAAATTCTGAAATATGACGGACAATCACCCTACGAAGACTGCAATCTTAGCTTTGCGTTATCAGCACCCTGACGGCGCATTCTTTCAATGAAAACTTTAGCTTTAACTTTCAGGTCCTCGAAAAGTAACGTTGATCGAGCAATCCTGAGAAGTTCACCAACAAACGAAGAATAAAAAGTGGATTCAGGCATGTTGCTATCTTTATATATAGATTTGTGCCTTAAATGACAGAGATGAGTTTCATAATTGCCCGGGGGGGGGCACTCATCTGGCCTACGTCATGTGCCGCGCTTAAGGGTGGGGTTTTTCAGCAACCCAAAATGCACTGTAAGGGTGTGTTTCTGTGAGATTGCAATGGGCCGTTCCAGTTATGGTCCGTAAGTGTTTTAAGAACCAAAAAAAGAGTGGCCTCTAAAATATGGAAAAAAATATTCATCTTAAGAAATATAGTCAAAAAGATCGATTCATATTGGCAAAATAAATTTTTCAAAAATAATGCATTTCTTCGTTGACAATTGGCTATTATAGATTGTTCTAAAATTTGTTATGAAAAGTTCTGAGGCCCAGTTTATTCTTAGATTATAGCCAAATTTCCGACCGAATTCCAGGCTATGTTTTCATGAAATTATTAATCTTATTAAAAGTGTAGCACTGATTAGTTTAGACTTAAAATGGTATAGTAAAGTTTTTAAATGCTCAATAAAAAATTACAACTTCACTTATACATTGACGATTACAACTCGCTGACAAAGATGACCACACCGAACACGAACTGGAGTGACAAATACAGTTGTGTAATTTACAGGTTTGTTTTCTATACATGCATTTTTGGGAATTAAAATTTTTCGGTGAAACCCTAAACAAACCAATACCAAACCCACACCAACTGAAAGCTCTTAAAACAATATAAAGGACTTTCAGGTGGGTATAATTGTTTTCTCAATATAGCTCAAATAAATTGACCGGAACATGACGTCAAAACGCAACGTTAATCTTTTCAAAATATCGACTATTCATGATATGCACCATTGTAATGTCTTCCGTTCCACCCAATAGCTGATTGGTTGAAAGTGACGTATTGACTGCTTTTACGTCACTTCCAACCAATGAGCTATTGGTTCCACGACGTAATGTCAGAAGACATTGCAGTGGTGCATATCATGAATATCCACTAAAAGTCCTCGATATCGTTTTTCAAAAGCTTTCGATTGGTATCTATGGTCCAGGGTTTTATTGGCTTGGGATTTTTTTGTCGTCAAATTTTTAGGCGCAAGGGTTTGTGGCCTGTGACGTCATTTTGGGGTCCTAAAAATGTTTCTCAGGCCTTAGCAACCCCTCGCGAAAAAGTCTTTAGATCCTTTATTTTTTCAAAAAAAACAGATTTGGTTACATCGCATAGAAGATGTCACGGCTCCTCAGGGTTTGCTTCTAAAGACTATTTTATTAAAGGCTAATAATAATTTACATACTCACCATTTGTTATCAGGGATAACGACAAAGAATCAGAACACGATGAAGATCATGAACCTAACAAGGACAATACAATCAAACGTTACCAGCCTCAACCAGTTCCTGATTTCCTGAGATGGCTAGAAACAGAAGAACTGCACTATTTGTCTGTAACAAAAACGGGAGAAGTTTTGAAAAGTGTGTCCATTGACGAGATGTCGCCCCATTTAACATTTATCATATACTTTATTTTTCTTATCGTTTAGATTATATTCATCGTAAAAGATATATTAACAAAAAGTAAACACGAGGAGGTTTCCTTCATGAATATAATCCACTTGGACATCAATAGAGTGATATTTTTATCTTGGCTTTGAACATTCCATTATGCCAATACTTGAGTGCCCTATTGAGAGTTGCACGTTTGCAACCCAAGACATTGATATCGGTGCGGCAGCTATTGTCCTCCAAATCCATGGAAGCGTCCACCAGAATGCTCCACATCGTCCAGTTCAGCACGTCAGAGCACCAAAGCTAGAACGTCCGAGGATCAAGATGAACGCAACGTCAGAGGAGTGGAACGCCTTCCAACGTAGATGGGACACCTACCGCACAGGATCAGGCATCACCGATGCATCTGCAGCTGCCCAACTACTCGAATGCACCAACGAGGACCTTGGCAACATCACCTTACGAGCCTACCCTGACTTCACTAATTCCACGATGGAAGAGGCTATACGTCTGCTAAAATCGCTTGCAGTTGTACCCGTGGCTTTAGGTGTCGTGCGTGCCGAGCTGAGTTCTATGGTGCAAGGAGCAGACGAACAGTTTAGAACATTTGCCGCTCGTGTTCAAGGCAAAGCTGAAACATGTGAGTTTAAGACTTCGTTTAGACAGTCATGTAATAATTGCGATACCGTTGTTACCGGTCAGACGTATTACACCGATGAACGTATCTGGGATGTGCTTTTGAATGGTATCGCTGATATGGACATTCGTAGAGAAGCCCTCAGCTCAGAGAACATTCATAACAGACCCATAAATGACATTATTTCGTTTGTTGAGGCTCGTGAAATAGCCCGTAATGCTAGTCCCTCAGTTGGGATTTCGAGTGTCTCTGAGTATCGTCGATCTCGTGTTAATAAACCTACGAATCGATCATCGTCCCCATCAGCCGCCGACAGGGCTAGAACTGCTCCATGCCCAGATTGTGGAACTGTTTTTCACCTCTTTAGTCATAAACCTAGAGGTTGGAATAAAAAGCCACATGAGAGATGTGCGAGTTGTTGGAAACGTCGTCGAAACGAGAAAAAGAATGAACAGGGTGATACCAGTGCCATATCTGTGAGTGAAGGATCCAACCCATTCGGTCAAATGTGTGCCTTATCATCTACCAGCATAACCCCGATAGTGTCAAACCCCACTGTTCGTAAAACTTCCAGTCCAAAGCTGGTTACATTGAGTCATCATGTCTTCTCCAAAGCAGAATGGCGACGTGCGCAGTTGAGGAATCATCCCAGTACACAGTTAACCACCACAAATGACTCTGCCCATCTCAGTCGACCACTGTCAATGCCCTTGCTGATTCCGGCGCTTAGACTGATGTTTGGTCGATGGATGAATTTGTTCGTGCAGGGTTTTCAGTCGAGAAATTACATCCTGTTAGACTGTCGCTGAATGCCGCAAATAAATCTGCCATACACATCGACGGAGCATTCTTTGGTACCATTTCTGGCAGAACTTCAGACGGGACTATTTTGAGGACTAAATCGATGATATACGTCAGTAGAGATGTTTGCGGGTTTTACTTATCGTATATTACCATGCTCAATTTGAATATGCTACCCAAATCCTTCCCAGCACCAGGATGTGCCGGATTGAACCTCAGATCAGAAGGTACAGACGGTTTGATTCAGAGTATGAACAGTCACAGCATTCCTACGAAAAGTGAATGTGATTGCCCTAAACGCACAACTGTACCTCCCAGACCTGATAAACTCCCATTTGAATGCTCACCTGAGAACAATGAGAGAATAAAAGCATGGTTGCTCGACTACTTCAAAGAATCCACGTTCAACAACTGTTCACACACACCATTACCAGCAATGGAGGGACCACCGCTTGAAATTCACCTAAAAGACGACGCAAAACCGTTCACTCACACCAAGGCAGCAAGAATACCACTCCATTGGCAGCAGCAAGTCTATGCATAGAGGTATAAAGAAAAACAGGAGTTGAATGTGTCGGTAATTGGTCGTTAAAGTCTTTTGATTTCTTTTATAAAATGTATCAAAAGAAATTCTAAGCTCGCCCGATGAAATAAGACTTTTTAGTAGAACTCAAGTTTGCTATGAACATTCTAATAATCAGTATTGAAGATTCTCGCCTTTTAATATACGAAAATTAGATAAAAATTCGTCCACGAAGCAAGTTTATGTTCCATTTCGCTATCCGTTCAATTTTGTTTTGAAAAGATATTTTCTCAAGCCAGAAAATGAAAAGTTCTTTATAAGCACACACGATTTCAGACTCAATCTGTAGACATAAAGTCGCTGGAGAATTTTGGAGGAAAGTATCAAGCAATAGAGTTCACCTTAAGGAAAACATTGATCGAAAAATCTTATCATTTGATGAAGGATTGCCAAGTTTACAGGCCTTTTTTTAGTCCAAATATTTTCTTACACTGATGTCAGAAACAATGAATCTCGTCTCATCTAATTTCTAACGCTTAAATGAGCCAATAGGATTTCACCTATGGATAAAAGAGCTCATTAAAAATGCACGATATATGAGATTATGAGCATGCATACATCGTAACTTTTTTAATCGTAGGGCGAGCTTGGTTACAATAGCATACTTCTCCTGTTTCTTTATACCTCCATGGTCTATGAGGACTTAATGCGTGACATTGATCTTGGGGTTATTGAACGTGTACCCGAGAATGAACAGGTTACATGGTGTCATAGAATGGTTGTGTCTAGAAAGCATGACGGTTCACCAAGAAGAACCGTTGACGCATCTCGTATGAATAAGTATTGTCGCCGTGACGCATATGCAACAGAATCACCCTTCCATGTTGTTCGTCGAATCCCATCCGGTACATGGAAGACAGTCGTTGATGCATGGAATGGGTACCACAGCATTCCATTGCGTGAGTCCGATAAACATTTATAACGCCATTTGGGCTCTTTCGTTATAAGAGGGCCCTCCAAGGCTTCAAAGGATCCGGTGATGGCTACAACCGACGACTCGATGCAACACTATCAACCTTTGAGCGCAAGGAACGGGTCGTTGATGACATGCTGCACCATGACGACGAATTGGAGCAACACTGGTGGAGAACCATCGATCTCCTCATCAAACTTGGATCATCCGGAACAGTCCTTAATCCAAAGAAGTTTCAGTTCGCGCAGAAGCAAGTCGAATTTGCTGGATTCCAGGTGTCAGACAACACAATCGAACCACTCCCAAAGTACTTGAATGTCATCAGAGATTTCCCCACGCCGCAGTCCACAACCGACATCAGGAGCTGGTTTGGGCTGATAAATCAAGTCGCCAACTACGCTCAGCTGAGAGACCACCTCGCCATATTTCGACCATACCTTTCCCCGAAACATCCTTTCGAGTGGACAGATAAACTTGACACGGCGTTTAACGAGTCTAAGAAAGCTATAATTGAAGCTATTAGAAAGGGTGTTGAGATTTTTGATTTACAGAAGCCAACGTGCCTACGGCCAGACTGGTCATGTAAGGGTATTGGTTATTTTCTTCTTCAACAACATTGTAATTGCCAATCTGCTCTACCCGATTGTTGCCCAAACGGTTGGAAGATTACGCTTGCCGGTTCTCGTTTTCTCCAAGATGCTGAGAGGCGTTATGCACCTATAGAGGGAGAGGCTTTAGGTGTGGCTTGGGGCCTCGAACAGACTCGATATTTTACGTTGGGTTGTGATGACTTACTCGTAGTTACCGATCACAAACCTTTGACTAAACTCCTCGGCGACGGTAGACTTGATGAAATCAAGAACACTCGTTTATTTCGAATAAAACAGAGAACATTGCCATGGTTCTTCAGCATCGTTCACATGCCAGGACGCTTCAATGGAGCATCAGACGCTACCTCTCGACATCCTTCACCTTCAGATGCAGTTGATTATCTCGAGGAATCCGATCTCATCGAATCAGCATTGATGGCTTCTATCCAGCAATCGTCGACATCTGACTTCTCGTTGTCCTGGGAACGGCTAGCAAAGGTGACACATTCGGAAATGTCATCGTTATTGCAGTGTGTGAGAACAGGTTTTACTAATAACTTATCAGATGAGCCGTCAGTTAAGCCATATTGGCAATATCGTGAATCTTTATACGAACTAGATGGTGTGATTTTATATAATGATCGTGTAGTGATCCCTCCAAGTCTTCGTCAGGAGGTCATGCGTACCCTACACTCCGCTCATCAGGGTGTGTCAACCATGGAAGCAAGAGCTCGTGAAATCGTTTTTTGGCCAGGCTACACAAACGACATTGCTGACACTCGTAACCGTTGCAATGACTGCATCAAAAACGCACCCTCTCAATCACAGATGCCTCCTGCTCCACCACACATACCCTCCACACCATTTGAGTCTACCGTTGCGGACTTCTTCGATTTAGACGGCCAGCATTACCTTGTTGTTGCCGACCGACTCTCAGGCTGGCCGGAGGTTTTCAAATGCAAGCCAGGATCTCCTCAATCAAGATCGCAACTGTTAGTTTCATGTCTAATCAATTGCTTCGCATGCTACGGTGTCCCTATCGATTTATCGAGTGATGGCGGACCTGAGTTCATTGCTTCAAATACCGAGTCGTTCCTCAAACGCTGGGGTGTCAACCATCGTCTTTCTTCCGCCTACCACCCCCAGTCAAACGGCCGAGCAGAGGTTGCGGCGAAGACTGTTAAACGGCTTCTTCGATCCAACACTTCACCTTCCGGAACCCTCGATACAGAGAAATTCCTAACCGCCATGTTACAACTTCGCAACACTCCCGACACAGAGTGCAAGTTATCTCCCGCACAGGTGTTATTTGGAAGACCCCTTCGTGATTCGATGTCATTCGTCAACCGTTTGGAGAAGTATTCAAACCCCAACGTCCGACAAATTTGGAGAGATGCTTGGGAGGAGAAGGAAGCTGCACTTCGAACTCGCTACCATCGTACTGCCGAATCCTTAGCATCTCACGCCAGACCACTCCAACCACTTCTAGCTGGGGACCGATGTTATGTCCAAAATCAAGCTGGCAATTACCCGAAGCGATGGGATCGGTCAGGTACTGTCGTTGAAGTACTTGACCATGATAGTTACGTTGTCAAAGTTGATGGATCAGGACGTCTGACTCGGAGGAATAGACGATTTCTGCCTAAGTTTCAACCTGTGTCTCCATGTATCCCATCACCACCGCAGCGTTCGCAATCCACCGGTTTACCGCCTACTTCAACACCTGAAGTCCCTGCTCCAGCTGATCGTCTACCTACCACTCCACCTGACTCAGCTTCCACCCCTCCGAATGTTCTGTTGAACTGTGAACCTGAGAGTGGAAGTAATGTGGAAGCTGAGCCCCTTGTTGATGACAACGTTCCCCAAGAGTTCGACTCCGTTGATTACCCTACTGCCGAGACACAGACGCGTGAACCTCGAGTCAGACGTGCCAAAAAGTTTTACGAACCTGAAACTGGTAAATGGGTCTCTCGTTGAAGACCGTTCAGATATATTGAACTCGGGGGGGATGACGAGATGTCACCCAATTTAACATTTATCATATACTTTATTTTTCTTATCGTTTAGATTATATTCATCGTAAAAGATATATTAACAAAAAGTAAACACGAGGAGGTTTCCTTCATCCATATTAACGGAAACACCGGAAGTCTTTCTACCCTCGAGAATACTAGAAGCTGTTCTTCGAATAACCTTTGATGTGAGTATATTTTAATTCCGTGCTTTAAGAGTGGGAGAGGAAACTTTACACGCAACGAAAGGTTAGAGGTGCGAAAGGTTTGAAACATTGAGGAAATATAGTATTTAGAAAACTGGCTAACTTTATACTAACTATAGACCTCGATTACATCTGTCAATCTGTCAGCAAAATTTCTATATAAAACTTCAGAGACTAGACTTATCTTTGTAGTTTTTAAGAAATAAAATTTATATCTTTCAAATAGAAATATCTATTCTCTTTTAATGAGATGATTACAAAAATTCTGAAAACCTCTCAGTTCCGGATGTATGTTGGCCAGGTTCTTTGCTTAAGAAAATAAATGGCTTGAGAATTAATACTGATTTCTGAAATCTGAGGCCCAAGAATGTTCTTAATTTGTTCTTAGATTTTACTTCGACCAAGTTACAGCCTCGTGTTCTTATGAGAAATGGTTTTTATAAAAGAACGCGTAGACTTCGTTTTTACTTTAACATAAAATGAATCAAAATTTTTGTGATTTTGTTTGGGTTCCAGTCGACGTACTACCAGCTCTGGCTCTTCTTGTGTGGGTGCCACTAGAAGAACTAACACAGGCTATCGCGGAGAAGAAATCCAAGCAAGAAAAAGTGATACTTTTATGGACCTACCTGGTTATGCATTTAACACATTTATAATTTATATCTACGTGACGTGACCATTAAACAATCATTCAGAACACAAATAGTGACGATCTATCTAAATTAGTCGTTTGTTTTTTATAAAAAAAAACGTTTAGAAACCAAAATTTCATGCTCTTGAAATATTCTTTCATATTCAAGACTTCGTGAGCAAAACAAATATCTATCTCATCAAAAAATTGAGAAATTCGGCTAAGAATATTGATGTATGCTTATTAATAGTGATTCTTATAGATAAAGATGCGTTTTTTGAGCCGAAAAATTATTTTACAAAAATCTGCTTGAGCCATCTTTTACCTACTTTCATGCAAAAAATCAGAAAAAAACAATATTCCAATATTTCAAGAAGTCCAAAAACCCGTTTTTTAGCCGTTTTTTGGCCCAAATTTGCCCAATAACATTGTTATTTGAAAATCGGACTCCGTCACATTCGAAGGTTTATAGTTATGCATATTTGTGCAAAATATCATAAAGAGTGAAAAAGCCAATCTCGAAAAAAGCTAATACCTAAGTAATTGATAATGTGCTTATAAAAAATATCGAATTTGTCCAGTTTTTCTATAGGAACACGCCAAGCAACTAAGATTTCCTGTTTTAAACACACATATACTTCAAAAGTGAGCCCTCATGAGCAAAAAAAAACATCTATCTCATAAAAAAAATTGAGTAATTTGACTAAGAACTTTGATGTATGCTTATTAATAGTGATTCTTATAGATAAACATTTTTGAGCCAACAAATTTTTTTTTGCAAAATTCTGCTTGAGCCATCTTTTACCTATGATGGTACCCTACTTTCATGCAAAAAATCAAAAAAAATTAATGATCCAATTTTTCATAAAGTCCAAAAAACCCGTTTTTTAGCCGTTTTTTGGCCCAAATTTGCCCCCCAAAAGTTTTTTTCGAAAATCGGGCTCCGTCACATTTTGGCCACCACCATTTTACACCTTTGTACCAAAAATCAAAAGATTCCTATGATTCAATCCTGAGAAAATGGTAACAGACGAACGAACGGACGAACACAGGTTAATTTATAGGACCTCCACCGGGGTAGGTCCAAAAAGTGGTATATGAAGGATTAGAATTGGAGAGAGTTCGTAAGCATCCATTGTACTCAATAAAGAAAGTGCAGCTGATTGAAAAATGTAAAGAAGAAAAGATCAAGTATCAATTAAAAAAGAAGCACGAACTTGTTAAAGCACTAATGAAAGAGCTCCCTACAAACCGATGAAACTGGATGATGAAACTGGATGATCTCCCATCCACAATTTACAAAATCACTACCAAAGTACCAGTGTCCGACTTAAGGTACATCCTTCATCAACATGGTTTATCAACAATCAGAACCAAAGATGAACTTGCTATGTGGTGTTACCTGAAAAGGACAAAAAGGATAACTATATTTCCAAAGACGAGATTTCTACCTTGACGAAGGTGATCAAAGTTGCCAAAGAAGTCATTTCAGCGGAAAAACGGCTTTTTTTCTTGGTTTTGAAGACGAAATCACCAGAAGACAACACTCCTCCGAAATTACGGCATCGACACGATCAAAAATAAACAAACCTGACGACATTATACTTGATACTTTGACAAATATATTTTCACCTTTTGAAACCTTTTTAGAATTGTTTACGGATCCCCGATTAAGAGAGATTGATAGTGATGTAATTATGGAAAGCCGTGGTGCTGAAGAAGAAGAAACGGGTGATAACTACGAATGCTTTTTTCAAATCGGGGTGATAGTAAAAGTTTTTTGGAGGAAAGAAGACGTTCAAGAACTTGGTTGGCGTGGTGGATTGGGACGTCGCATACGTAACAGCTTTCTCTAGGGAAGATGATCAAATATCCATTCAGCATGCCAGTGAACGTAACGTAAAGCACTTTCATTTTGAACCCCCAGGAAAAGTGATGACGTCACAAGGGTCAAAATTTTTCTCACCACCCGTTTTTGTAATCTTATGGACCTAATTGATGTGGAGAAAGTTGTTTTTCTTTTGTTTAAAAGTTTTCGCAAATGATAGGCGACACTTAAAATGATGTCCTTTAAAGAAGCTTGTGCACACGAAAAGAAAGCCTCCTCTACTATTTTCTTTGGATACCTTCTGTCTGCGATGGTCTAATGATTTGTAGGAAGTTTGAAGAGACATTATGATGTCTTTGAAAGATGACAGCTTTAGGCCGCACGAACATGGATAATCACCACCTATTGCATTGCCCGACTCAAACTGCAATTCGGGGTGGTCGCCTGAATCGTGAATAGGAAACATTTTTGAATAGAAAGTTTTCTACCTCAAATCTCTGAAGTAGTTGTAAAAACTAATCAGAGATAAAATGGTAGAAAATAATATTCAAAGCAATAATTACGGCTATCCTTGTAATGAACTATAACCCTTGAGTATGGAGAATTTAAAATCAAATTACCTTGGAAAAATCTCATGGTATCTTTTATTGTTACCCTATCGATTTTCAAGTCACTTTTCATTTTCAGAATATCTTCTCTCCTTGTGGAAACCAGTGTTAACTTCTCAGCAATCGTATCACCACAATGAGAGAATATATACATCTCGGGCTCCTCAACGATGTTCTGAACATTCATTTTCTTGTTACTTCGTTGAAACATTTCCTCGTCAGTATAGAAAATTGCTTTCAAATAAATCACCTTTGTTGTGTAAATCAGCACACCGTGAGCAAGCAAAGATGAATGATCACCCCCAAACAATCATAAATCGATGTAAGTCTGCTATGGGCCTTAAAATACCTTTGGGAAGAATAATAATACAGATTTTAAATTTCTCTGTCCATTCCTTGTGCAAAAGAATTCAAATTCCTTCAAATTTAGTTCTTTAATCCAATCTAATTTTACAAAACTGTATATTCAAATTGGTTGATCCTCCTAAATGTAAACTTTATATCTTAACTCGAAATACTCCAAATAAGGACTAAAATGCTTTTTAATCTGATAAGAAGATCATCCTGGCTAAACTGCTGTTACCTAGTGCTAGGTGCTGCTCATTAATTCTGATTCTAATCTCCTCCAGTGGTATCCTTCTACCTTCAATTGTGAATGTCTTTTTGACGAGTTTGCCTTTGATGAAAACTATTTTGGTGAATGTCTTTGGTTCAAAAAGCTCGCCAAGGATATAAGTTCCATTCGCTACAAGTTCCGCCATTTCAGACTTCAGATATATACTTATATTTATATTTAACGCAGGGCCGGCGAATCAATTTTGAAAGTGGAGGGGCCAAATAGTAAGTGTCTAAGGAGGCGCCACCATGGTTGGCGCCGACGGCCTTTCTTAGCAAAAAAGTGGGGGGCCATAGCCCCCTCCCCCCCCCCCCCCCCCCCCAGTTTCGCCGGCCCTGTAACGGTAACGTCAGTTCCTGTATAGAAAAAAACAACACAAAAATATTCAGAACAAAATATTATTTACTTTCAAGACTGTAAAGGGGTTAATTTTTGGCAATTTCAGAACTGGGCTACAGTTTCTTGAAATATAAAGCTTTCAAAATATGAACAAATGTATCACAAATTTCAGTCATGTCAGACAATTGTTAGGCTTTTCAGGCTACCAAACAGTATCAGGGATATTGTTACAGACAGACAGATTGACCAATTCTCAGATTACAGCATACTACTTGCACCTGCAATTTTTAAACCAGCACGTCGAACTTGACCTTTTTAATGAGAATTTTTAAACTTCGAAAGATCGATACCATTTAGCTCCAAAAAATCCTTCACAACCTGATGTTTGTTATTGACTGTAACACCATAAGTTCGACCCAATTCAGTATATTTTATCTGTTGAAAACAAAAAAAATTATGGTCCACTATTTTTCTTCACCTATGGGAGTTAGCAATCCACTCTTCTTAGCAAAGCAAAATAAACCTTTGGAATGTAATTTTAAAAATTATTCAGAACTATTAGCAGCTAAAACCCCTGACGGGTAGGTCCAAAAAGGAAGAACTCATTAAGCCAATTCAAAATATTTTATCAAAACGTTTGCAAATAAAATTGATCAGATACCTCGTAGTTCTCAGGATAGGTTTTAACTTCTAGCAATCCGTTTTTATCAAAATCTAACAAATCAGGATGTGGAGAGTGTCTTTTCTTTTTGACTGTACCTTCAAGTTCTGCCATCTTCCCTAAACTTGTAAAAAGAAAGCTTGCTACACTGCTTTTTGCGCAATGCCATTGGTTCTTTTTGCATAACGACGAGCCTACACTGCCCAGAGTTGCCCGTTATTAGGAAAATTTATTGTGACGTCACTTTTTCAAATGAAAATGAATGAAAATGAATTGTTATCTGCTATAAATCCCAAATAAAATAAAATCATGTGAAAATAATATAAGCGCAAGGATACTTTTATTAGTTCTTTCCGTTGCAACCTCAACTGTCTCAAAGTGCAATGCACCTCTCTGTTTCTGATACTTTCCCTTAGACATTCGTAAACCAAATGTTGTATCAGTGTCTCTTACCTTCCATTGGTTTTGGATTGATTTTTTTACCTAAAATAATATTTGACATTAAAATTACATTTTTCAAAAATTGATTCCACAAATTAATTTATTGTTTAGCTGCAAAAAATCTGAAATAAAAAACAAGTGAGTTATTGATGCGGCGGACAGAGAGGAAGCAGAAATACTTCATTCTACATATGACAACTTCATTTTACAAATGCAATATAGGAATATACTTACTCGAGTTGTGTATTGTCTTATTTTTTTTATTTTTTTCGGAGGACGTTGCCTTGTTTTGGACGTTTGCTTCGCTTAATTTACACAAAACAGTAGTGAAGTTTTTGCCGTATATTGGTTTAAACTGGTTGTTTACTTCTTGTAACACAGCCTTGGCAGCAACCTTTTCAATGCCAGGAAAGAGTTTTTCTGGTCGGGGTATGTTGACTGTTATACAATGAGGAGTAGTCATTATATGAGGTATGGCGATTGTATTTGGAGTGGTGTGAATAAATGGTGGGGTGGCTACATCAGCTTGTTGTGGTGTTTGTGAAGAAGTGGCAGTAGCTGGAGATGGTGTTTCAGGTGCCTAAAAATAAACGATATTACTTCATAATAAACGGATATTAACTTCAAAAAAAAGGAAGAAGGAATGGGTTCTAGTTCTATTAAATGATCACATAATACGCTAACGTACATTATCATGATATTGAAAATAAAAAGTTATTAAAAATACCTAAAAAAATCAAAACAAGTAAAGCTAAAAGTGGCTGCAAGAAGAAGTACTGAGATAGCGAAGTAGCGAGATATGACTGAAGCTGAAAGACACCACCACAAGGATTAAGAATAGTATGTAGTAAGCGAGAGGCTAAGATGTGATAATGTAGACCTGAAAGACTTGTGATTTGATGAAGTTAATAAGATATAAAATATACATTTAAACTTTTATATAATATATAAATATGATTACTTAAAATTAAATATTATGATTCAGTATTATGTTTAATATAAGCTAAAAAGAAAGGAGAAATATTAATAGTGAATAAATAACTTTTGCCTTGAATGCACGACCTAGCTGCTGAGCTGAATAGAAAAAGAGTAGAATTAGTGAGAGTTTTAGATTAGAGGATGATGACTAGATTGAGACTGGATACTAAGGCACAGCAGGAATAGAGCTAAAATAAAAAGCTTGAAATCAGGAGGAGTTATGAGCAAGTGAAGGCAAAATGTAAACAATTAAAATGATACATACAAGTTAAGTGTAGTGCTCGTTGACACCTTTACAAAAAGAATCATAATTTAACTCAGATATGAGATTCACGGGTAATTCATTCCACAGGCGGATGGTTGACGGGAAGTAACTGAATTCATATGTTTGAATCCTTGCATTGATTGGAATAAGTTTAAGATGAGTGTTACGTGCACGAGGTGCAAGAGCGGATAAAGATTCAACTTTGCCATGAAGAATTTTATGCATGAATTCAACTTTATTTGCTGTTCTCCTGGTTTGAAGGGTTTTAAGTTCAAGATTACGAAGCATCAATGAGGGACTACTCTTTTGCCGCCAGTCATTCGAGATGAAGCGTGCAGCTTTCCTCTGAACCATTTCCAGCTTATAGATGTTGTTGGGTGTCGGAGTAAGAATAGTTTTCTCGTTTTCTTTTGCATGCAAGGCGACCATTTGCCGCCATCTTTGATTTGCCTAACTAAATCAAGTTGAATGTGCGCGCGCATGTGTTTACCTTAACATATTGACCTTATAATCGGCCCTTGGGAAAATCGGCCCTTGGGAAAATCGGCCCTACCTTGTCAGGGGGGGTCAGGGTCCAGGATACCAACCCAGGGCCCAAAAACGTGACTTTTCGAGATTCGAAAGTAGTAGACACCACCACCCCCTAAATTGGTATCAATACCAACTTGAAAACCCCAATTTTCTAAATAAGGGGGACCAACCCCCCTAAATTGGTATCGATACAAACATGAAAATCCTGATTAAATAAACAGACTGTACCCTTATAATCATAAAGGTTGGTGAGTCCAGTCAAAACACAGATTTGATCTGTAGCGTCATGCTTCACTTTACACCTTTACTTTACATAATGGAGAAAGTTTTACAATAAACCAAGGAAAATGTCAAAATTTCCGAGAGATGAATTTTTTTCCATACTATCATGTGTGAAAATACTGAAAAATACTCCAAATTCATAACAAAAATATTCCACATTTCAAACGCATGCGAAGGAAAAGTTCATAATTCACAACAAAAGTTTTTCACATTTTAAATGCATGTGAAGGAAAAGTTAATAGTTCACAACAAAAGTTTTCCTCATTTAAAACGCATGCAAAGGAAAAGTTAATAGTTCACGACAAAAGTTTTCCACGTTTTAATAGCACGTTTACTTGGATAACTTGGAAACAAACCACCATAACAATGCTGACAGTCAGCGTTTCTTTTTCAGATTTATCCACAAATATTCAGACATATTCAGTCACTTGCCTTGTCACCACAATTTATGTAAATATACAGGCAAAATTGCAGTTAGTTTGTTAGTTTGTTGACAAATATTGTGTCCATCCTGCTGTTTTTTTTTTCAACAGGAAGGAATAATAAGAAGACTTCATCATCATTAACCATTTCTAGTCGCGCTGATGATATCGAAAATCGTTTCACTTCGTGATACATGTTTGCGATATTAAAAAAAATGATAGAGACTTGTAGATTTTATAGTGCTGATTCCAAATCTAAAAAGTCTCCACGTTAAAAGGGTGCAGGTAAGCCAGAATTTAGTCTCAAAGTTAGGCATTATCGAGGGAATCGAGGAGATTCGTGTTTAATCGATTATCAATATGTATTATACAGAACGATTTCTCTGCCTTTGATTTCGAATGAAATACGCGTTCCGAAATCTAAGCAAAAAGTACTATTTAACGGAATTCAAAGGTGCGCGTGATTCTGGGGAAACAAAAACGTTCCGAGATTTATCTAAAAAAATATAAACAAAGTTTCGCTCCAAAATCGATGGCTATAATTTTTATATGAGTGGTGTTTGAGACAGAAAGTTATGTAAAGTAAAGATTATGTACTTTTTCATCTGAACTTTGTTAAATAGATTATAAAATAGCAGAAGTGTGTGTGTACTTCTTTCCTGAAAAAAAATTATAAACAATGAAATGCAAATAAGCAGTTTCTTTTCTGCGATGAGCTATTTATTTGAATGTGATAGCATATTATAGAGCATGAGAAATTTATGGTTTCTTTTTTTTGCTTTAGCTGTAATGAAAAAATAGTAATGAATAATGAACAAAGTCAACATTGTGTCTACATTTCGAAGGAAATCGTGTGGGATAAAACCCTGTTTTACGAAGACTTCATTATAAACTTTTCTTGCCATCCCGAGGAGAAGCGAGTGGCTGCTGATGATAATTATGTTAGACAGGACTACAGTATGTAAAGAAATTTTGATGATTGCTAGGAATATATACCAAGTGATTTAACAAATATGGCAAGTTTGGAGGAGAGAAACAAACACTACCGTGTGTCGTTTCACCAGCTCTTTACCAATGGAATGGATGGAACCAAATTGTAGAAAAGAAATTGCTGGTCTCAAGCAGCTAGACCCAAGCAATCGCAAGGTTTTGCGAGTTTTGCATTGTACTTGAAACACTTGTACTGTTGATTGAGATAACTTTTCTATCTGAGAGGTAACTTTCACCATCTCGAAAACACTAGTTTGTTTTTAGTTTCATTGAGCTACAGTAGTAAACATTATTATACAACGTATCAAAATGAAGTAGACTGCTACAAACTGGATTTATTTAGTCAATATGGTATTTTGGAGCCTTTGTTTCTTTCTACTTTATGGGCCAAAACTTAGTCGGCCCTAAGTGACTAAATTTGGCTTGGTAACTAAAATTAGGGTCGACTGAAAATTTGGACCGACTAAAAATATGGGTCAAATTAGAAGTTTATAATTAAGCTTTCCTTATTTTCTAGCATTTCAAGCTTTCTCTTATTTTCCATCTGCTTGTAGTTATTTAGAAATGACCCAAATTTTTTGTCGGTCTTAATTATTAGTCGGCCCTTAGTGATTAAATTTTGACGAAGTGACTAAAATTATGGCCAAATAATAATTAAGGCCGACAAAGTTTTGACCGATAAGGTATTGTTTTGAACTTGAAACTTGGGTTGAGAAGTTAGTTTGTTTCGCTTACTTATTGATCATGTGATTAACTTTTGAACCAATCCCAAGAGGAGTATTTGGTATAATAACAAAGGAAAAATCAGGACTTACTCAGTATTTTTAATTTTTGCTATAATACTATCTTGTCTTCTTTCAAGAAATGTATATCAATAGACCTTTTCATAAATAACGTCACAAACATCGCTTGCCTCGTTTTGAAATTATTGCCATGGTGATTAACTCCCAACAGATTTTATTAAAACTCATTTGATTTATATGCATGTAATTTATGAAAAGGGATATTTGTTAACATAACTTTTCCAAAGCCTAGACATTCTACATATATCAGTATAAATTCTTTTTGATAAGAACCATCTAATTATAGATTTTTGTTGACGCTTGGCTGTTTTTATTTTTTTGGCACTTTTTATACTCATCATATAAGAGTTGTTTAGGAGAATGATTGATCTATGAATAACCAGCATTCATTACTTTCCCTCTGCCAGTACAAACGAGATAAATGATCTTGTCGCTAGGTAACAGCTGTGCTGTAAAAGACAAATTAATTATTTTGATCAAAATTTAGCCATTCCAGGCTGAGGGTTGTTCTTAAATAGTTTTTTTTGGCATTTTTGAGCCTCATTGTTCTTATAAAATATAACATTTTAGCCATGTAAAGTACAATGTTCTTAAAAATAAACTGTTCCTATACTCGAGTATGAGTAGTAAACCATTTCTTTAGAAGACTTGATATTTCAGATGGGCACTAAGTTTATGTTGCAATGATGGCATCGAATGTGGTATCTTCGATCTTTCGCCTCAAATGAACTTTTAACCCTACACTTTTATCATAAAAACCATTAAAATTTTTCACAGGCTCGGCTGCTCTTATTCTTTTTGGTACTTTGAGCCTCTAATTGTTATCATCATGTTCTTATTTATGGGTTTAACTGTGAGGTATTTAGGCGTTATACTCAATTTTTATTACTTTGCCCCTACATTGATTGATATTGAGTAATTTCAGGCTCAGGATTGTTTATAAATAGCTCTTATTTTTTGGTGATTTTGAGGCACTTTTTTCGACCTCAACAGCGGGACTATTTTGCTCATAACAAGAATATAGGTATACTTGGACATTTTTGTTAGATTTTACTATTTTACTTCAAGATCTTTTTTTCCAATATTTTCATTAGTTTTCAGGGAATAATTCGGATCTCGGATGATATCATAGCAATTTTCAACATTTTCCAATTAAATTGACCACAGACTTAGTCCCTTTTAAGGAAAAACCCGTTCCCAGGCCCCAAAATCAAAATTTAAAAAAAATGAGAAGTAGAAAAACAGATATTCACCAAAGGTACAAGTCTGCAAAATTTCAGCAAAATCCAACCATTGTTGAAGCTTACAGACTTTCCTGAAGTTTCAGCCTCGTTTTAACGATTATACTCGTCTCCAGACCCCCAAAATCGAATTTCTTTGAAAATATTAAAAATTCTATCAAAGGATATTAACCTTAGGGACGTATTTGCAAAAATTTAGCCAAATCTGACCATTTTTGAAGTCTACAGACTGATTCGTAGTTTATTGGGAAAACAGATTATGCATTCGATATTTTTTCGGTATAATTTTATCGATTTTAGCCGTTTTCCTATATCTTCTTCGATTATATCAATTGTTAGTGGAATAATTTGACGAGTTTGAGTATTTACAAGCAAAGAATGTCATAAAAATGAAAATACATGATCTACAAACTGATAAATTCGTTAAAATCCATTAAAATCGATTAAATCGATTAAAGTCAACTTTTAAGTCGATTTACTCGTTACTTGCACGATAATATCGTGGAGACTTTTTGATTTTGGAATCTACACATACAAATTCGTGAGTCTCCATAAAAAAAATCATATCTCAGAGATGTATCACGAAAATAGTTTTCTAGCCACTTTTTTCGATATCATCAGCGCGACTATTCTTGTGACAATCACACAAAAATCATGATCCAATTCAACTCTTTATAAAGCACAAAAACCAAAGAAAAATTGTGAAGGAGCAACAGTTGTTGTCCGAAGGTCGTACTTCCCTAGGCAATAGTTTGGCTACAGCCCGACAGCAGTTTAATCATCATGTAGAAGGTGTAGACAACTCTCTTTGTTCTTGAACCAGCAGAAGAAGGACTATGCTGGCAAGAAGAGAAAGTTTTTTGTAGGTAGGCAGTATAGTAGCAACCGGTTCAAATGAATTAAACGCGCGGGAAAACGGGGAAACAAACCAATCATAGAATTTCTCTTGCTGCAATATGAGGAGCGATCTGAGGAAACACGAGAGTCATGTAGTCATGCACGAAACACTGAATTTTCAAAAAAGTTTAGCCATATAGGGACCAATTTAGTAAATCGCACGCATTTTTTTAATGCTGGACCATAAACTCTGTCTGGAGTGTGTTACAAACAGAATCTCAACATTATTAGA
The DNA here is from genome assembly GCF_902728285.1 of Clytia hemisphaerica. NCBI lineage: Eukaryota > Metazoa > Cnidaria > Hydrozoa > Leptothecata > Clytiidae > Clytia > Clytia hemisphaerica. Next base: position 112,311 of record NW_027103496.1, read on the forward strand.
TCCGAATTAAAATGTCTCCAACAACATAGACAAAATCAATGTTTAGAAAAAGGGGTTACGCGCGCTCCAGAACGCTTAAGTACGTTCCTCCACTCTGTTTGCGTTGCAAAAATATGTTTGGGAAATTCAGAATAGCTCCATCGAGTGTTTTGGATAAGATATCTGTGACTTAGCACGGCAAGTTTTTTTCAAAATATAAAAAAAACGCTGTTTACTAGTTAACCCATGAAAGTTCTTGGTTAGGGTAGACTCTTGAAGGGACTGAGCACTAGCAAAAAGTGAAAAACAACAGGGCAGATTCACAGCTTTTTAGTTGGACACTCGTTTGAAACTTTTACCCGATTTTTTATCTCCGACCGAAATAGTTTAAAGGAAATAGAATTTCAAGTCCAAAATATTTAATAATTTTCAAAATATTTGAAAAACACGCAGATTGGGAGGAACTTAGTATTAAGTCTTTCAAAGAGCCTAAGAGCAACTAAATTAGTTTGTGTTAATTGCCGATCATTATGATGAATTGATGAATTGGAAAATTTATAAATTATTAAATTTTTTTGTAATTTAATTTCATTGAATAGGTATTTTTAAATTCATTATGAACATTTTGGGAAATAAATAACATTTTACAAATAAATAACTTTTTACAAATAATTGAACTATTTTAAATCAATAAATAATCTTTTGATTATAAATATTACCATAAATTTTGATTGCACTTTAATCCCTGTCGTTCATCAGTAATTGGCCCGTAATCGGTTAAATTCTTAGTTATTAAACTCCAGTGCAAAAACGAAAAGTACAAAATGGAAAAAAGCTTCAGTGTAAAAGCGAAAAAAGATGCTTTTGTCTCCCACTTTTACTTTATATTACATCTCATCAAGAAGAATGTAAAATGGAGATAAAGCAGTGGTGCAAAAAAAAAAACAAGCAACATGCTGAATGGACCTACCTAATGATTAACATCAGATGAAAATAAGAAAAAAGTGACAATAATTGTACAAAAATTCAGAATGGAAAAAAAAAGCTTGTGTGTTGAATAATGTAAAATGGTAAAAAGGAATTTCCCCAAATACGAAAATCACTTAAACCATTCAGCCCCACTAAACCTTTTAAGCTGTTCTTGGCCCAAATTTGCCCAAAAAAATGTTTCTTAAAAATCTGACTCCGTCACATTTTGGGCATTGCCATTTTGCATAATTGTGCAAAAAATCAGAAAAGAATTATGAGTCAACATTGAGAAAAGCAATATTTTCTTATTTGGTTAAAGGGAATTTCCCCAAAATACGAAAATCCGTCTTTTAAGGCGAATAAGAATTTTCCAGGAAAAACCACTTCAGCCATTCTTTAGAGAATCTTGCCCTCCATCTTTGTAGAAAAAATCAGAAAAAAGTGACAGGATTTTACAAAAAGACCAAAAAACCCTATTTTTAGGCAGTTTTTGGCCCAAATTTGCCCAAATATATTTTTTTTCGAAAATCGGGCTCCGACACATTTTAGGCATTGCCATTGTGCAAAAAATCAGAAAAAAATAATGAATCAACATTGAGAAAAGCTATATTTTCTTATTTGGTTAAAGGGAATTTCCCCAAAAATACAAAAATCCGTTTTTAAGGCGAATAAGAATTTTTCGGGAAAAACCACTTCAGCCATTCTTTAGAGAATCTTGCCCTCCATCTTTGTACAAAAAAATCAGAAAAAAGTAATGACAGGATTTTGCACAAAGTCCTAAAAACCCTATATTTAGGTAGTTGTTGGCCCAAATTTGCCCAAATAAATTTTTTCTCAAAAATCGGGCTCCGTCACGTTCTGGGCATTGCCATTTTGCATCATTGTACCCCACCGGGGTACCCAGAGGTAGGTCCAAAAATCCACAATCGTATATCGTAAAATGTTCAACTTGGTCGTTGTGACCTTACAGACTCATTTAAAAGAAAGAAAGAAGTCTAAATCCAAACGGGAGAGACCAGTGATACCGTTGCGGGAGATCAAAATGTTGGACGAAAGCACAATAAAAACGTTTTATTGGACGAAGGAGCTCAAGGATACTACCAGACGAAAACAACGTAATAGACACCGAAGGAAAGAGGACATCAAAACCTGGACATAAAATCTTGACTGAGGAACAAGCAAAAAAAGAAGGACTCGAATCTGAAGTAAATAAACTACGAGAAGGAACTACAAAAGAAGATATTGAAAAACTAATGCGAAAATACTAATGATCCCCACCTTTACAATATTCAAAACATATGGCATGACAAAGGCATTCCGACTAATAATCATCGTCATAAAAATCACCCTTGCTCCAAGAATAACCATCGCTATTCTTGGAATATGGGTGATAATTATTACGGCGATTATTAGCACACTCAAAATGGTCACTCGGCCGATTATAACCACTGGAGGCAGTACTGGAACTTCTTGACTCTTCTCTCTGGAAGGAGTCAATATTCCCAGTACTCTTCCACTGTTTAAAATTGGCTGAGTTGATCTCTTTTGAGGGAATACGTTTGTCATGACAAGTGCTTTTGAAATTGCGAAAGGTGGGGATATTACCTTTTAATTTCCACGATTCGTCAACTTTCGGCTTTAGTTTTTCAATATCTTCTTTCATCTTCTTGTTCTCCTCTCGTAATCTCTTTATTTCAGATTCGAATTCTTCTTGTTTCAGTTGTTCCTCAGTCAAGATTTTATGTCCAGGCCTGCTAAGGTACAGTTTTGATGGCCATCCTTCCTTCGGCATCCATATGTTATTGTCTTCGTCTGGTAGCAGGACCGACTGAACCCCTTCATCCGTTAGATACGTTAAGTACATGGCACTTTCGTCCAACGTTTTAATCTCCCGCAACGGTATCGCTGGTCTGTCCCGTTTGGATTTAGACTTCTTTCTTTCTTTTAAATGAGTCTTTAAGGTCACAACGACCAAGTTGAGCAAAACGATCGTTACGAAAGACATGATGACTGCGAGTTTAGTGTCTGGAAATGGAAAAAATATCATTAGCGAAGTGCCTAAAATAAACCTAGCCTGGGTACTCTCTAAACGAACAGGGTTGAAATTATAGAGGCATAAAAAATTGAAGGATTTTTTCATTGAGAGTGGCTGGGGCAAATAAAGGATATTTTGCTTTCCTGACGAATAGATAATCCCTGAATAGTCAAAGATGTTCATTTATTATTAGAGACAAAAGTACGCAATTGAATCAGAAGAGCTTTGTCAAAATTAATAGACATACCTGTTGTAAGTTATTTACACACCAGGGAGTGGAGAGGTTGACAGCAAGCTTAACGTCTTAACCAGAACAAAAGCTGTATGGAATTGCGTTTTTCTTTTATACTGTTTCAACAGTCGGATATTGGATAAACGAACGTTCGATTCAACTTACGAATCAGAGAAGTTTCCGTATACGTCCGCAAAAAAAATTTTCCAGCTCCATTTCTAAAAAAGAGATAAAAGAACGTTCGAATGAGAAGTTTCCGTGTACGTCCGAAAAACAAAATTAGCAAATTGAGGCGCTTCTAAAAAGGATAAAAGAACGTTAGAATAAGAAGTTTCCGTGTACGTCCGAAAAAATAAAATTAGAGCTCGATTTCTAAAAAGGATAAAAGAACGTTCGAATGAGAAAAGTTTCCCTGTACGTCCAAAAAAATAAAATTAGAGCTCGATTTCTAAAAGGATAAAAGAACGTTCGAATGAGAAGTTTCCGTGTACGTCCGAAAAACAAAATTAGAGCTCGATTTCTAAAAAGGATAAAAGAACGTTCGAATAAGAAGTTTCCGTGTACGTCCGAAAAAATAAAATTAGAGCTCGATTTCTAAAAAGGATAAAAGAACGTTCGAATGAGAAAAGCTTCCCTGTACGTCCGAAAAAACAAAATTAGAGCTCGATTTTTAAAAAGAGATAAAAATAAAAGACTGTGTACATCCACAAAAGGGTTAATCGATACCCATAAAAGGCAACTAAAGTTTGGTCTTTAAATGCCAAAATTTTACCGCAAATTCAAATTGAAACATTTTTTGGGTCATTCATTTTTCAATTTTTTTCTTAGTTTAAAACCACAAAGTTTCAGTTAGAAAGGACTTTTACAGCTAAATTTAAGCTGTCCTCGCCTTATGTTTACCTACCGAAAATTTTTCAAAAATATTACAGAGATAAAAAGTGTGTATTTTGCAGAACGCAAACGGCGCGGAACACGTCACGGAATTTACTTCTCGTTCTAACACAAAAAAAACAGAAAGAAGTCTTTGGCTGCTTTCGTTCGTTCGCTATCAATGTTTTCGTTGAGTCGGCTACCATGTTTGTTGACAAAAACCGAACGGCACCGGTTTTTAAAGTTACCCTTGGTCACTATTGTCTAAATTACGAATCAGCTGTTTCTTTTGATACAACTCGTTCAATGGGCTTGCAGCTTGTGTTCCTACCAGGAAAAATCAAAGAATTAAATCCAATATTTTTCTGGGAATCCGAGAATTTTTCATATGCTATCAGGAGAAAGCTTAAAGCTTCTTCTTTCTCACTGCAAAGTTATTTCTCGTGTATTTCCAGCTGCTGATTCGTAAATTCAAGATTTGTACTGATAGGTAAGAGACTTTTTCCCACTGAAATATTTTCCGCGAACATTTTTTTTTCCTCAAACATTACGTAAGTGATCGCGTTTTTCTAACGTTTCATTGGTTGAAAGTTATCTAAAATGGCAGCCTCGAATGTAAACAACACTTTTTGTAAAGAGCATATTAAAAGAATTTTGTATGATAAAGAGCTTCCTGAATCTTGGGGAAAAGACAGCAGGTTAACTTTTAGGATGCTTTCTGAAATCTTTTCTTTTCTTGATGAAAATTCTTTATCTGGTGGAAATTTAGTTTCAATCTTGAATCTTCTCTGTGGTAGGGATACATCCTCGGTAATAAAAAAACCTTTTAATTTTATTCAAAAGATGAAGACCTTTATGAGAAAAAACAGTCACTGTCTTGATAACTGTGTGAAGGATCTCTATGAAACTGATAGTCCTTTCTTCATTGGTCCCTTATGTAGTAGATTTGGGTTGACTTCCGAAAAGATACATTCAAATGATTTGAACTGCTTGAAAAATTCTTTTGAGGGAATCGTTCATCAAAATGGAAATATACTGTTAGAGTTGAAATCTTTCTGTCTGAGTCATGGATTTACTTGGCCTAAATTTCATCAATGTGTTGCCGCACTTTTTCCCGAAGCTGAAGTCCAATTCAATTCTTATTCTCTTGACAAGTTGCGATCAAATCTCTGCGCAATAAAAAAGAACCATTGAGACTGAAAAAATTGGAAACTTTTTTGAACGAACCCTTTATTTTTCCTTATTCTACCTCAAAACAACGGGTTGACGAAGAAGAACACATTAACAAAGAAGCAGTCGAATATCAAGAGCTTGATATAACCATTTCCACTTTACTGGATAAGATTGATGAGTCTAAAATTTTTAATATCTGCGAAGCACTTCGTGAAGAAAGTAGAGACAAATTGAAATGTCAAGCTGAAATGAAAATTTTGAAAAAAGAAAGTGATAAAACCTCTTTAGATTTAAGCAAAGCTTTATCCAAACTGTCTCATTTGTCTACCAGGAATATCAATAAACGTGTTAATCGTCAAAAGAAGGAAAAAGAAAAGTTGAACGAGGAGCTTTCTCATAAAAAAGACCATATAAGTGCCCTTGAATCTTCCCTTGAAATGCAATCTTTAGAGCAGGAAAAAGAACTTACAAAACTCAACAAGAAACTTCAAAAAATCTTCAGACAAGTCCTTCAGCGGTAAAGTTTTTGGGTCAATAAAAAATCTTATGAGTGATCGTTGTAATACTAAAAAAAAATTTGACAGGGTTTTTATTGAATACAGAGATAGCATTTTACCTTCAATTATTAGGGAATGGGACACTCTCTCAGAAAAAGAGGAAAAGAAACGATGTAAATGAGTTTTTCTGCGGCCTTCACTATTTGGTTGGCCTTGCTGATCAATGTGAAGCCACTATCAAAATTTGGGAGGGCCTGTTGTATGACAAAGATAAAAAGGTTGGTTCACTTGCCCATGGTGGTTATTCAAATGGAGAGTCGGGGACAACAAGACTTATAAGAACAGTGTGTAAAGTTCTAGGTCTATTGCACAAGAAAGTTACCGGTCCTTTTTTGCGACAAATGGTAGAAGCTAAGAAACTACCCTTAATATGACTCACACTATCAGGCTATGTTTAAAAATTTTGAAGAGTGGAGCGTGGACTCTTCTTTATTCTTGTCCGGTTCTGATTCTCTCTTTCCAGAACATCTTCACAAAGATGAAATTTATGAAACTTTAACTTCTGAAACTGAACATGATGAAGCCATGGTTAAACTATTGCTTGAAATGATTTTTGCAAGTTTTGTTGTGGTCTCTAAAAGAATGTTACAAGATCACCTAGTTCGTGGAAAGTATGACAATGCCTCAGAACAAACATGCCATGAAGCTAGGGCAGTACACATGACAAATGCCTTGAATGAGAGAACGTTTGCAATGCTTAATTGGCTTAAACGTGCCAAACCAAAAGCATTGGATATTGTTCATGAAGGTGTTATCATGTTTAACTTGAACAAAACCAAAGCTTGGAGGGATAATTTGTCAAAATCAGACCTAGAAGTTGTTATGGAGAGAGCTCGGAAAAGTGTTAAAATTCAAAAACAACTTTATTTTGCGAGAAAACAACAAATTCACAATGAAAAGGTAGAGAAAACTAAACAGGCAGCAGATGAAAAAGAAAGGAAAGCTCAAAAGAACAATTGACAATACAAATTCAAGGAAAATACAATGGATTGTGGGTCGATAAAAATACTGTTGAGGAAGAGTTAAATAAATACGAGACAAATAAAACTAAAACAGAGACATTAAAAACGCAACTTGACTTTAGAAATAAGGTCTTGCAAATGAAGTGTGACAGTTCTCTTTTTTTTCTCACTTCGCAGGGGATAAACAAAAGTATCGAAGAATTGAAGAATAATCTCGTTAAGATTATTGAAGAAAAGGAAATTCAAAGTGCTGAAGTGCCTGTAACCACTGATCCTAGTTTTTCAGAACCAGTCATTTTGTCTGATGAAGTTATCAAAAAACAGAAAGAAGAAATTCTTTTAGCTGGGAAAAAGAGCAAAAAACAACAAGCAAAAAGAGAGCCGCGACAAATGTCAAAAAGAGATCCTCAAAGAAAAGAAAAGTTGCTATCTACAATGAAAAAGGATCTCAATCACCAATAATTTCTATACCCTCTGATCTAGTTGGAAAACGTGTGATGCATCATGCCGAAAGAAATGATGAAATGGGATGGCACAAGGGAGTTATCATTCGACAAGTAGGGCGAGCAATAAAAAATCCTAAATTTCTAATTCAATATCATGAAAGTGATTTGGAAGGAGTTGACACTTCTACTGAAAATTTGTATGAAAATTTTTTAAACAATGAATTGACTCTTGTAGATGTTGCTAGTTCAGATTTTGTCGATGCTAAAATTGAGGTGCTCTATTCTGAAAATGACAATGGCACAGAGAAATGGTGGGAGGCAGATATTGATTTACATAGCAAAGGTAAAAAAAATAATTCTGATTTTTATGTTTATTACGAATTACAAGAAAGTGAAAATGATATTGTCGAGAAAAAATATTTCCTTGAGCCTTTAATAGAATTATACTTGAATGGCTATGTGAGGTTTTTAGAATGTGTTGTAGGACTAAATAATGAAATTGTTGACTGACTGATTCTAGATCAAATTTCAGAGAAATATCAAAGATTGAATCTATTCACATGAATTGCCTGTAAATTCACTAAAAAGCCCACTCTTGAGAGAAGGCAATATTTTGCAAAGCAAAAACTTCTAAATTAAGGAAGTGCCAAGCAAAGTCTTCGGGCCACAATAGGAAAGTTGAGGCAAAAAATGAGAATATATCAACCTAAATCCTTGTAAAAGCAAACGATCTGTTCAAAGGCGACAAAAAGACTTAACTGTTTTTGAGAAAATTTTTTGGCAGTTAACATTATTTTGAATACAACACAAGCTAACAAACTTTCATAAATCATCTGCATTCTGTAATCTGAGTCCTTAATCCATAGTGTTCCATAATACAGGACCATCAATTTAAAAAAGGAGTGATGGACTAGAGAACTGCGAGGTAGGGCAGTTCCTCAAACTTGCCACTTAACTATCCTAGTTAAAAACGAATGTCTTTAAAGGCCAAGCTATGGTAGTTACAACAATTATTTAAATCATACCATCTTGTTTTTTCATGTCAACTACAACAGAATCGCTTTCACCAGCCTCCACAGTTGCTTACGTAAGAATCAAAGAGTTTATTTAAGTAGTCGTAGTCACTCAGATATAACCATTCCATTTCTATTAGTATTAAAATAGCTTTTCCAGTTTGTACAGTATTATTGATTACATATAGTTTGGTTTTCTTCAGGGTATAGAGGAGGAAGATCAAGGCGTTACCGCTGAATTAGTAACTTATCCACAATATCAAGAATATCAAGAATATTACGATGACTATCCAGTTCCAACACCAGAACCATTAGACGACCAAGAATCAGTAGGAATAGGTCAAGCAGCACAAGATGAGCAGGAAGGTCAGCAGAAAGGTCAACAGGAAGCACAGCAGCATTTAAGCAATCAAAGAAGTAGTCAAACTTTCGGATGAAGTCCTGAGTGCCTTTGGTATCAGCTCTTCCTTGAAATTCCAATGTGTTGGTAACTGTTTGGCTTAATACCTAAAATCAAAATGTTTGAACGCTATTGACACAATTTCTTTTCAATAAATAAAAACAGTAATAAGTAAATTACAAAAAGAGACAAAAATAATTAGAAAACTGTAACCACTTGAACCAACCTGGGCTGCAAGTCGAACACTCATTCTAGACGAGGGTGTTACTTTCACATGCTCTGTCTTGACCTCTGCAAGATATAAACCAGGGTACTTTTGATTTGAATCATAACTCTTCAAGGAAACGAGATGGTTCCAACTGATCACCTGGCTGTTAAACTAAAAAAATAGAAAAAGAAACCATCTACTCTCGGGTACCTAATAGCCATTGGGAAAATGTTTTTGAAAGTTCCCTTTTTTGTCTTCACTCTGTTGTATTAGCCTCTTTTTCAAACATTTTCCACCTAGGACATTTCTATTTCAACGCCCCCGCTTATTAAATTTTGAGATTTTTCCAACCCAAGGCTATTAGGTACCCGATAGTATAAAATTTCAGACATCGTTCAGCTTGAAGGATTTGCTTGAAAGTGAGTAGAATGATAAAATCACTAATAAAGCACTTCAGTCAATAACATTTTTCAACAGCTCCATTTCATCATGAACATAAATCAGATTTACATATAATCAATTCTGCAAATCTTTATATCACTGCCAAAAAACAATTTTAGCCTGTTTCAGCTTGCTTCCAATTAAACTATACTTACAATCAAATTTCTCGTGTTTCGGTTTCCATGTGAATTCTCCCAGTTGTTTCTTACTGTCTTGATGAGATTAGGAACATCACAAATAAGGTATATCTTCCTGCCTGTTGCACAAAGATTAATAGTGCTATTAATCTTTGTTCAACAGGCAGGAAGATAAAAAATAAATAAAAAATAAATAAAAAAAAAAAAAAAAAAAAAGGCAAGCTCTTTTCTCCTTTCTTCTATTAGATGACGCCCCATCACAAACAAAACACCTTACTTTCAATCCAATTGATTCAATAAAAGCAACTGCATTCCACGCCAATGGGAAAATAACATCACATGTTAAAGATTTAGTTGGAAAATGAGCAAAAGTAAACAAGAGATTTGAATATATTCCTCTGACCATGAATGCTAATACATGTGTAGCAAGCTCTTTCTCTTTGGCTTCTTCTGAACAAAGTCTTTCTAATTTCTCAATCTTATTAGTCACATTATCAAGTTCAACAAAACCAATTAATTTTCTTGATGATTTGTTGTAGACTAACTCTGACTTGATTTTCATTTCGTCCATTAAAATTGATACATTTTTGGTACGGCTATTGAGTTCTGGTACTTTAGCTTCATCATACAATTTCTTCAATATGTCTGGATTAAAGCCAGCCCCAGGTTTAGTATAAAAAGTGTAATCAAGTAGGGTAGACTTATGGGGGTAGCTTCAAGAATGCAGTTTTCTTCAGAAACTCATACGTTGCTGGTGATGTGTGATAAATTCCCAGGCACCATCTTATGATAATTGGGTGCCATCGCATCTGTTTGGAGTTCTTAAGCTTTGATTGTTTTATTTGTTCTTCAAAAAGTAACCTCATTGCTGATCCTTCAGGAAGAGAGTTGATTATATCTTTATTTTCTATTGTTGTTTGGAAGGCTGTTCCCAAATTCTCATCAGTTGATACTCCCACATCTTCAATAAGCTCCTGCAACCTTTTTTTCAAGTCAAGGTTTTCTTTTTTCAATGCATGATTCTCAGTTTTTTGCTGATTGAGCTTGTAAGACTGCTGCTCAGTGCTCATATGTCTATGTGGTATAGAAGAAGACGAAGATGGTTTAATTTCTTGTTTAGCTAAAGGTAAAGGTTCCTTGCTTAAGTTTCCAGTTCAGTGCAATCAAATTGGCTCTATATTTCACACAGCTTTCACAACGAGGAAACGAGTCTTTTGAAACAACCATCGTACAGCTTTTATGTCTGACTGTCCTGTCAATACCTAACGCCATACAGATAACATCATATACTTCTTTTGCGATAACTGAATTTTCTCTGTCCCTGAACACGACATAATTTCCCTCTTCTCGCCTGCTGTTGCAAAGTTCAATGAAATCATCATTCCCTCGACAAAATGTCAGCTGAGAACATATTTCTAACAACCCTTTACATTGCTCTTCATTAACAACGCTTGGAATTGATGCAAACACCTCATTAGTAGAAATGTCTAAACTGTCTAAGAAGATACTCCAAATTTTGCTATTTGAAACTGAAATAGTCAACAAGTTTCTGAGTTGCAAAATTGGTTCTGTGCGCTTCGTCATAATTATGTAAGATGTTGATGTCTCTTCTGGAATAACAGCAAATCCTAAAGCTTCAGCATGCAATTTAATAGAAGAAAAGTTCACTTGTTTTAAGACTTGCTTTCGACCAGCTTTCTTTTGAGACAAATCATTATTGCAGATATTACATTGATTCGAATGAGGTTCAAAGTTAAAGGGTATCATATTTGGTCTATATACTCGGTTTTCTTTTTCAGTAACTCTCTTCATATTTGCTAGCATCTTCCTACACTTTTCACAAATCAATTTTGGATGTATCTCATCAGAGTCATTTTCAAGGTCAATTCCAAGACAATTTAAAAGCTGTGAAAACTCTGATGCTGCTTTGGGCTTTCTCTTTTTACCATTGTTGACTGTACAGCCACACACTCTACATAGATTTTTCAACTCTATCTTGTGGGATTCCATAGTGAACTGCAAATTGTAGCTATTTCACATTTCTGTATTTTTTTCTTTCTAAATGTCTTCTAGTCCCTGTATAGTTCGAAAGGAAGTTACTACTACAGTAGAAAAATAGTAGAGCAGAAAAACACAAAACATTGAACATGATATGAAGATTATATAAATTAACAAATGCAACAAACTGACTGCCCCAACTATACTGGCATATCTGGACATCAAACACACCATCAAATCTGACAGCAAAAATAAGCAGGACAACAAGAATATCTTCAAAATTTAGGCGCCTAATTCTTGAACTCTATAACATTGTATAAAATATTCAATAATTTCTTGGGTTTTTTTAATTAAAACTTACCCAGATTGAAACAAAAACAACAAAAAGCAGTGTTTCGGTTTACACTTACCATGTCACATACATTGAGCCAAGCCACTCCAGAAACAGCCAAGCCACTGCCAATTTTTGCTTTCTTTGCCTCGTGATACCCAAAAGATTACAGGAAAATTGATTTGGTTGTTCAATAAATTGCCCAAGGTTGTTATTCTGAGCTCAGAAGGATCACCATTTTCAAGTTTGATTTACTTCGTTGTAGGTCACTTGGCAACACAAAATCTTTCCTATTTTTGCATAATTTCAAATATTTCGAAAGCAGAAAGTATAATCATCATATTTAGAAAGTAACCAATCAATTCCAAGATCACGAGAAGGTCAAAATAAGAAAGAATTCTCTTTTTTAAAAACACATCATGTCAGAAAAAGAGAAAATTCCACTGACCAAAGACCGCCATGTTGGCTTCCCGTCCCATAACTAACGTCCAGAACAAAAATAAATTTTTTTTCATTGTTTCTCGCGCTTTTTACAATAGACTTTTCCCATGAATTAGCATAAATTACGGCGCAAGCGAAGTCCTCCTTTTGACGTCCTTGGTGGATGTCATTTTGCATACTTTCAGCGCTACTTTTTTGCATAATTTAACTTATTATTTTTTATTTTATGCACCCTTTATATCCCTTGAATTAGTATTGATTTCAATAAAATAAAATAAGTTGAAATTGATGAGGAGCTCCAAAAAATTACAGGTTAATAGATAGCTTTGTCGAAAAGTTATGACAATTTTTGTCTGCTAGATCCATTTGAAAAAGCAAATTTTGCATCATTTTGGTGCCATTCTTATTTTAAGGTTTTGCTTGAAAAAGGTTGTAGATTTTTTTCCAAATTGTACCGAAAAGGGCATAAAATTGCCAACTTCAAAGCGTCATATCACCGGAACCGCTTTTTTCCGAGAGGTCTATGACCCTCATTTTTCGCATTTTTTACCCCTCTTCCGATGGGCCTATTTTAACGGATTAATAAGTGAAATTTTGACTGTCCTCCCTAACAAAGAAATCATTTTTCATCAAATTGTGGATTGATTGTCTTGTTGCTGGAAATAATCCTTGTGTGAAGCGACATACAATGGTGCTCATTATGCTCAAAAAGTTATTTCATAATCCCAACCCAAAATAATATAAAAAGTTTGTACAAGGAAATCAAGAATTCAAGTAAATCTGCGTCCATTTTGATCCATCTTGTCCGCCACTATGAAGTGTCAGCTAAAATTCGAAAAAATATGTCGGCGCCCGAGAATTAATATCTTGTTAAAAAACGCGTTTAATTTCCCGTTTCCGCGACGATTTAAGAAAATAGACGACATTAACGGAAAAAAGTACGTCAAAAAGCTTAAAAATCCGTCAAATCATAAAAACCGTGACGCGCACCGCTTTTACAGCCGAAAGTTATTTTTTAAGTTACGCAAGAATTTTATCATTATCAGCTACTTGAAAAGTGCTGGGCCGAGTTGAATTTCGACATTAAAGTGCCAATTTCTCTTCCGACAAAAAACCGTCAAATTATGGATTATTGATTTTGACTCATCAATAGGAAATAAATATGGCCCAGCGTTTTCTTGATCATTTGTAAATCTTTATAATAAATAAAAAATCGTTGGTTGAAACATGATCCAGCTGAACTGAAAGATCTATTGATAATATTAACGACCGCCCGCAAAAAGCTGTCTAAATCATCGTGATATGCTGCGAATCCGAGATTTTACCAAAGTATCTTGGAGATGATATTCGTCTATAAAGGATCTTTTCACATTGTACCGCGATGACGACAACAGTTCCAGAAAAAAAAACACCTAAAGCCAAAAATATCATGATTGAATGGGATTGATCTTCAGGTCGCTTTAATGTCGTGTGCGGTTCGAAAAGATTACTGCCAAAACCTAACGAATGATAAAAAATATTGATATTTTCTTAAAGAGAATGAAAGAATATCGCTGATCGGAAAAGAAAGAAGATATGAAAAAGCAATAAAAATGGAAGAGCATATTAAAAAGCCCTCGTTTCCGGTATTGAGCCATAGACATGGAATGAACTAATGAAGGCTCCACGAATTGGAATTAAGCTGTCTCAGTGGGGTTCCAAAAGTATCACCAGAACTTATGATTGCAATCATTACTGTACTTTTCTACTCGTTTAACAAAAGAAAGGTTTATTACTCACATATTGAATAAAAAGATCAATTTGGTCCGACAAATCAAACGGTTTCCTTTGTTTCGTGAGGATTTTGTCACATCATCTCGAGTAATTTCATTTTCAAAATTAATCCAAATGTTCCCAATTAAACAGTGGAAAGGCCAAACCTATAAGTTGTAAAAATTATACATCATTTAAAGTAGGCCTAAAATGCTAAAATGCTAAACAGAACTCTTTGTAAGTTTGTATTCTGCAGAAGATTTTTGAGTACTTGATGATAGATTCCTCGAATACCTAAAAAATGAAAATTCTTCTTTTAGAAAATCATTCAATCCAGACTTGGCAGAAGAGCGAAGTTTGTTGAACCTAGCAAAATCAATCAAACATCTTCATGTAGCTTTATGTAATATTCAGCAATCGTGCACAAAACGAAACTTTAGCGTCGTATCATTACTTAAATGCATGCTGAAAAAAGAAGAGAGAAACGAAAAATATGAAGATACTTATCTGCACAAAGAAAGGTTGAAACGAAACTGCGCATCTTTTGGCGTAATTTTTGGTACGGTTATGAAAGATGGAGATTGCCTTTTCAGAAGTATTCTAAGAAGTATTTATAGAATGTATAATGAAATGAGTCAAGAGCAAAAACAAAGGATGCAAGAACTCTCGTTGATTAAAGCGAGGAGAAAGATATATTAACGTTACGGTAAGGTTACTTCGCCCTAATATTCGCCTACACTCTTTGAATTTGATTTGATGCTCAAACTGTTCTTATTTTTTTGCATTTTCAGCCTCAAGTTGTTCTAATTCTGTTCATATTTTTCGACGGGAAACAACACCTCTATTGACTTTTTACGCCTATTCTTCACTGTCTAATTTGAGTTTTTAAATATAATGCTAGAATATTTTCTCTGTTTTCAGAAAAAAGACAAGGAAATAAGGAACAAAAATACCGTTTTTGAAAAAAATTGGGCCTCAAAACTGTTCTCTTAAGAGCTCTGACCGTAGTGAATTTTCTTAGCTTGTATTGCATTAAAAGTTAAGTAGTAACGTATATACATAGGCCATTAAAATTAAAATATATCGTGTTTTACATTTTCTGTTAGAGGCCAATCATTTCTACCTCAAATCGCAACGAAGAAAATTGGCGAACAAGAAGAGAGAGATTTCTAAATTAGAGATTCTAAATTCGAGGACCATTTACATTTTAAATTTATTTTTGGTACAGATGGTCTCCATTGGAACTTAAAATAGATTTTCGGAAAAAAAATTTAACAGCTTCTTTGTCTCGAAATCTTGAAAATAGCGGTTTTCATCAGCCAGATGGTATCCCAGGGTATTCTTTGCACTTTTCGACATTTTTGTATTACTCGTCAAACAATAACCTGTAATTGGCTACTTTTTGATTACATCATCGATAATAAAATTGCTGGCTTTCATTGTGTTTTCAATTGACGTCATATTACGTAATAGATCCTCAGGATTACTGCACCGGGGAACTCACACAGCCAGTTCCATAGTCATATAAAAGACGTCGAAAAGGCGCGCTATAAGCCCTGAGAACGAGGTTGAATATTTTCTAAACAGTCATACCAACTTTTATTTTAATTTCGTTTATCCATAAAAGTTCAAGCATGTTTTTCTATTTTAGGTCTTTGTTTGTTATGGAAATGAGGTGCAATAAGAAATACCAAGATTTTCTCACGCAAGAAGATACCGATCTCCATCAATACCTGAAAAATGGAACATTTGCCTCAGGAATTGGTGATTTCGTCGTGGATGCATGTTGTAACATTTTTGGGGTACCGTTCGTTGTATTGTCTTCCTTTTCAGACATGGCAGTGTATGTGTTCTTTCCCATGAGACATCTTTCTGATCAACCAATTATTTTGGCTTACAATTATGCTGAACAGCACTATTCATACACAACAGTTGAATCCAATAAATCGTGCAAGATTAAATCGAGTTAGCATGAGGGCGTTCACACTACATGGCAAAAATAAGTATGGCAAAGTTGATCCGGGAATAAATTTTTAATCATTCTTCTATTTTATTTTCTCATCTGTGAATCGAAAATAAATTCATTTATTTACTAATCCTTCAAATAGGGACTAAAGCAAAGGGAATCGAAAGATTCAAATCAAGAACAACACGACTGTTTCGAGACAGATTCAAAATATCTTTCAAGTATAGTAGGTGTCGGGGCATATTGGTATACACGCTGGGCGCGTTCAGTCTACATGGCAAAGTTTAATCACCAGTTAGGCAAAGTATTGTTTTTATTACTTATTATATGTATTGAAAAATATCACGCTTGCCATAAAAATAAGTGAACGATGGCAAGGCTGCGTTTAGACCAATTGGCATTTGTAATTTGGCATTTGTTCACAAGGGAATACTTTTAATCACATTTTTCATGTGCTTTCTATTGTCTATAGATCCTCTTTAATCCGCAGATATAGACAGGAAGGGGAATCTCCCTTTGCGTAATATTACTGTCAGAAAGGATTCCCTGATACCTGTGAAAATGTTATGAAGGAATCCTCGTCGAAATTTTTTTAAATTGATGTAATTAAGCCAAGGCTACGGCAAAACTTGCAAATTTTATAACGTATAGAAAGAACTGAATAGAAAACGTGCACACACTTCAAAAAATCAAAAATGTCAGTTTTTCTCTTTGTTTTGGTTCCTTTGTTTGATTTGAAATGCCAGAAAAGGGGATTCCTTCGCTCAAAATGGCATTTCAAATGCTAACGAAATGCCAACACGCTGGCATCATTAGGCATTTGACAAAACTTTCAAAGAGTTCAGTATCTTTTCTCTTGAGGATATTCCTACACAATGAAATGCGTTCTTTCCTTTGTTTCATGTCAAAATCTTTGGAAATCGTGACCCTTTGAGAGAGAAGTTTTTGATTTTCGTGATTTTGGGACCCTTTCAGAGACTAACTTTTAAATTTGTACCCCTTTGAAAGACTTTTGAGGAATGAGAAAAGGTACCCTTATGGCTCGCACATATCCGGCACCCTTTTTACCTACGTTCTTGCAATTCTGAGAAGTTGTCGTGTTCTAACGAAGACAGAAAAAGCCGATGCCCTTGTTTAAAGAATGGTGTCCGTTGCACAGTCCGTTGTCGGCGCATCAAATGTGGCAACAATAAAGAGATGCAACAAAAACCCGACACAGGCTGTAGATGTGGCACATCTTCTAAGGGTGGCGATGGTGTATGGTGCGTAGACAAAGAAGATCGCAAGACAAAATGTCGGTGCTTCAAGTCTGGCACTGCATGTGGAAGTATGTGCAGGTGTTTAAATTGCTCAAATCTGTTCGGGGTTTGCTTAAAAAAGGAATTTCGTGCAAAACTTGGAAAAAAACAGCCACATGCAACATTAATAACACGCTTGAGGTGATGAAAGTCCAGAGCACAGTGGAAAATATCCATCAAATGTACCGCTTGCTTTTTGAAAACTGCCGTGAAATTCTTGACATTCGAAAAAAATCTGAAAAGCGGATTTCTGGCAAAATCTTACATATGAAACGGTAATTGATAGAACCTTGAACATCTTTTGACACAACGTGTCAAACAAAACTGTTAAAATATACATGAAAAGAAGAAACTTTCGTCTTTTTTACGCGTATTGGCTAAATTCGCGATAAAGTTTTTGTTACTATTTTATTGTTTATGCATTTTTTAGCTTACTTTATTATGTGAGTGTACTCACAGATTTAAATTTAAATGGACGTTCAACGCCTATTGTTTCGTAGAAGCCATTACCACAAAAGAATGAGAATAAATACGACATAGTTACATCGTTACATAACACCCATCCAAACTTCAAGTTATCCGATTATATTGGTGCTTTATATACACGCGAAAAAAAAGTGGCTAGTTTCCTAAATTGGCTGCAGTTGCCCCGCAGACAGATCTTCTTGTGAAGGGTTCCAAAATTAAATGGTCTGGACTCAAGGAGTAATGCGCTTGATTGAGTGCATTTCATTTTTCTTGATTATATGAATTATAGGGTGACTGGGGTAGGGGCTTGCAAAAGGAACATGTGATCCCCTGTGTCAGTTTGATAAACCGCTGGGAAAGTTTCTCTTCAGAGTAAAACTATTCTTTCATACTTTCAATTAGCTTCTCAAAAACCTGACGAAATAAAACTGAGCTTTTAACATTTGTTTTTAGTCCTTGTATGATAATGTAATATAGTGTATTATTTCTGAAACTTAACTTTTAACGACTTTGACGCCGGTTCAAATTTTAGAAATTTGAAACAACAACAATTTCAAATTAGCTCTGTAGAGTGTATCTTGCACGAAAAAACTAAGTACTAATGAACAGATTTCAGGTAATCAGCAGATTTTAAAGAATTTTTTTCGTGCAAAATTACAATGAATCAAAGGTAAAATCTAATTTTGTAACAGTCAATTTGGATGTTTTGTCGGATTTTTTAATCTAAAATCGAAAGTGTAAAATTTATTTATATTTTTTGTTCTCGTAGTATTTATAGTACTAACATTTTGTTCATGAAATCTTATGTTGTTGTGCTGGTCACAACTTCATGGGCGTATTTTTTAACAACTTTATGAGCGTTTTTTTGAACTTGCAACGAAAAAACCAAAGTGTAAATAGACTCAAAAATCATAACATTAGTGTACTTTTGGCCCCATCTTCTTGTATTTTCATCAACAAAACCATGACATGCCAAAATGACCTAATCTTTAAAATTCTGTTACTAACCACAAATCTGTAAAGACCGAAGAGCTAGATATGCAACTGTAAGCTTTCTCCATCAAAACAAAAAATTGACTTTTTAAATTTCGTGCTAGCCTGGATATTCAAGCTCAAAATTTTAGAAAAAATAAGTTTTACCTCACAGATTTTCCTGCATGAATCGCATGGCTGCAAATAAATATATGCACATAATGACATGCATAATTTCAAGATGCTACCCCAGCAGTGATAAATCAATTTAGAATGGCAGCCTTGACCATAAAATATAGACAGTGTGGTGGAAAGTCTGTTAGACAGAAAGTGCAAAAAAGTGAATTTTGGAGAAAAAAAATTATCAAAACAAAACTTTCAACCCAAAAAACAGCACTACAAAATTGTCAAACAGAAAAGAAGAATTGAAGCAAAATAAATATATACCTTTAGTTCTTTACATGATGCAACCAAGTCATTAAGAAGATTAAAACAAGAATATCTAAGCAAGTAATTGGAAAGAAAACAACCAGAACATCTAAAAATTCCAATGTTTTGATCGCCCCACTTCTTCCCTACCATAATTGTTATTTTTATTTGGATGCGTGGTCAAACACCCAAGGGAGATAATTAGGTATTCTATTGTTATTTTCTTTGAAAAAGAAAAACCAGGAAGATTTGCAAAAGCAGCTTACGCGCCTTGCTGATCGTCCGCGCGGTCCATCCAAATACTTAGGCGAACACTTCAACTCGGCTCGCACAATTTCTTATATGTGCGCCACCATTCAGATCTCTGATTCGCTTGGACCAACCAATCAGAATATCCGCATAATCATCCTCAGATCAGAATGCAGACGATCTAGGTAAACCAGACCGTAAACATAAGAAATATCAAAATCAAGAAAAAAGTTTACGGGCTGGATATCCAGGCTAATTTCGTGCCAGTGTATAGGATCTAGCATTTTAATTGTTTTTGGAGCGCGAGATAAAAAAAATTAGCGGCAAACGCTATATCTCATCTCTCAAAACGGTGCTATTGCATATTTTAGTCACATGACTTTGGTAGGAAATCCTTCCAAACCTTGGCTTTACTTTTAGATAAAAGTCGCATATCTAGCCCTTCGGGCTTAACAGATTACTAACCTTTCCAAAATAGTGATACCCTACCCTTCTAATTCTGATAGCCAGAAATATACATTTTTCAGGCCTTAGTCTTAATTTGCCGAATTATCAGTAAATTTGCTGTCATTTCGTTGTGAAAAAACTTGTAATATGCTTCATTTGCGTTAAAATAATTAATTCCGCAAACGATTCTAAAAATTTCTTTAGCTGAGCCTCAAGGTATGCTTAGAATATGCTTAATATTACTGGAAATTTGAGCTTCAGTATGCTTAAAAACGTTATGCTTTAAAAAAAATGAGTGTATACCACCTGTCCAATTAGAAAGCCTAGAACCCGTTCGGACTCTTTCTAACTATCACATCTCTCCGCTTTTTCATAGGGATTTTGGTGAAAATACTGTTTTTTTTGGATTTTCGTGAGCATTAAAATTAAAACCCATGACTTTTCGGAAAAGATCGCGTGTGGAAACCACTTTGAGAGCCCTGCTCTAAAGGAAAAGTTCGAATAAATACAATAATGTTCTCTTAGGTGCCAAATAAACGGAGATGGGGAAGAAGTAAATCTTTCATAGAATGTATAAAGCTTGGTACTCACTTGTGTTAAAAATCGCGTCTAAGTGCGTATAAGTGCGCCAATCAAATGTTTGCTTTCAAGTGAGTACATGCACTTAGCGTACTTAGACGCGCTTTAGCGCACTTAGACGTCTTGATTTTGCTAGGCGCACTTAAACGCATGTATCAAAATTTTTTGATATTTCAACGCAGTCCTCAAAGACACTGCGTGTAAACACTATTCAATTCTTTTGAAATTTGAAGAGAGAGGGGGATTTTTCTATCACGTTTAAGTGCGCTTAATTTCTTTTTCCCTCTTTCTTATTCAAATCAATTTGTAGTGAGTACATAAAATGGCGTTTAAGTGCGCCTAACTGATAAACGCACTTAGACGCGATTTTTTACTCAAGTGAGTACTAGGGTTAATTGACGCATAGCAGAAACTTAGTAAACAAAATCAAATCGTCATCAAAAGTTAACTTTTTGTATGAGATCAATCCACCTCTCCTTGTAATTCCATTTCCTTTTTATGGACACTCTGTATATGTGCACAATTACTACTGATTCTTCATATAATTTTCTTTCGAGTTAACAAATTTACAAATAATTTAAATACATTCTGACTGATGTGGTATACAATCCTTGTAGTAGCTCCATGGCATCTTGTTCCATAAAGTTTATCCTATAGGAATGAAATGGTACTTTCGTAATAAAATGTAAGTAATAGCAGATATGTTCAGGCTAAGCGGTGTAAATACATAGAGTCATACATAGAATAAAAAGCCCAAAGGGCTAGAAGCAAACCTTCCCCAACCAGCAAAAAGGGAAGCCTTAAAATATGAGCGGGGTTTTGACGACGGATTGAGCTGCTGAAAAAAAACATAACCAATCAATTGGAATTTCGGGCTTTTCGTTCAACCTGAATATCTATCATTTTAGTGCCGCGCGTAGTCTCAAAGCCTTTAGGCTTTCTTGTTATTATTATTATTAAAATGAATATTAAAATGAATATTACAGGTTGTAGGCACTCAGTGGGCCTCTAAACCGATCTCAATTTACAAATTTCGTGTATCGAATTTCTTTGGATGGCTTTTCCATGCTTCTTTCAACTTTTCTTTGAAGCCTTTAATGGCAACAGCAGCTACCACCTCAGACGGCAATTTATTCCACGTAGAGATGGTTCTGTAGTAAAACGACTTTGTTTGCGGTCCGCGGAATCCATCACTTGCAAAGTTCGGCTGAAGTTCATCTTTGTGTTGTCGATTCGGACGTGATCGATGGGTAGTTTTCTTTGGAATCGTAGCATTATTGTAGAAGTGAAGATGCTTATAAACCTGCACCATATCACAAAATGCTCTGCGAAACTCTAGTGTTGGTAATTGTAAGCTTCATAGTCTATCCTCATAAGAGAGATTTTTGTAAAGTTTGACAAGCCTTGTTGCACGCCTCTGCACTCCTTCGAATAGATTGACGTGTTTCCTTAGTTTCGGTGACCAGACTGATTGTGCATATTCAAGATGCGGTCGAATGAAAGTACAGTACAAAGTAAGAAAAGTCTGTGGGCTAAGGTTTTGGAAGCCGCGGTTAATAACTCCAAGCATCGAATTGGCCTTGTTGACTTGCTTAGAGATATGTTCCTCGAAACTCAACTCTGCATCAATAACAACACCAAGATCTTTCTCTATGAAAACGTGTTCCAGTTGATTTCCATTTAGAGTATATGGATGTGCATGTTTAATGTTTGTAAACTTTCCGATTGTAAGTACATGACACTTGTCTGGATGGAACTGTAGCAACCATTCTTTAGACAATTTCTCCAGCTCTTCAATATCTCTTTGTATGATAAGAGAGTCATCGATGGAGTCAACTTCTTTAAATATTTTTGTATCATCAGCAAAGAGTAGTATGGATGAGATGATTTTATCAGGAAGCTTGTTGATATATAGAACAAAAAGTAGCGGCCCAAGTACACTACCCTGTGGTATTCCACTTACTACATCATTTGTTGTTGATTTCAACTGGTTCACTTATACCTGTTGTTTACGTACGTTAAGGAATGCTCTTATCCAATCAAGAGTAGGTCCTTTGAGTCCATATCCCATTAGTTTTTTGCACAATCGACGGTGTGGCACGGTATCAAATGCCTTCGCAAAATCGAAATAGATACAATCTACCACTTTTCCTTCTGAGGTACTTTCACAGCATCTATCGATGTATGTTAGCAGTTGGGTAACTGTCGAGCGTTTGCAAATGAAACCATATTGTTTATCTGAAAGGAGTTCCAGGTCTTTGAGGTGTTGTGTAATGTGCGCTCGTAGAATTGTTTCCATCAGTTACATATGCTAATTTCCATTCTTCCGGACTTTATGCTTATCGGATATGGATATTTTAAAGCATTTGTTTTATATTTTAGGGGAAAATTGATAGAAAACTTTTGTCAGGTGATGTTTGATTTTTTGTACATTAACCAGGTGGTCTCTAATCACTTCTTTTTTTTCTCTTTTAGATGAGTGAAAATTTTATAATTGATAATGACCAAATACAGTGTATATATGAAAAGAAAAAAAAGATATTTACTGGATGGCATTATTAATATAGGGGGGTATTTGGTGAAAGAGGATGTAACAGTTGAATACCTGTGTTCCTGCAGATTTAAAGATAGGGAAATGCAAATGATTTCAAAGTAAGTTGAAAATTTGAAACTGAAACTTGAACCACCTAAATAAAGAGAACAAGCTTAATTTTTTCAGAGGGGTGATATAGAAACGACTGTTTATTGCATTTTTTTTCACTTGACATAATTGAAACAAATCCTTACACTGTCAGTTGGTTTTTGAATATTGAAGAACGATAGTTAAGTTTCCTAACAATAGACTCTCCAAAGGAATTATAATCTATTCTAGATCATAGATCATAATTCCTTCGAATGGTCTGCTCAAAATATGTTTGAAATGTTTTTTTTTTATTGAAACATCCTTCTTTCAAGGACAGCGTTCAACAGTTTAGATAAGCTACGAAATAGTTTGAGTAGTGCTACACGACATGAAATCCTTGTGAATGGAGATATTCCAAATGTGAACAAAGTGATTTCAAATCTGAAAGACTGGCTTGTGAGAAATATTACGGAACCAAGGAATGTGAAAGTTCCAACGACAATAGGCTACAGTCTAGATGATAAAGTTTGGTACTTAAGTCCCGAGGTAATTATGATTACACTGATAATATGGGGAACAACCTCTAGAATGACGTTTTAGAGCACTCTACCTTGCTGAGTGTATTTTCAAAGCTTAATAGAAACATAAACTTTACGCCCTGTTATGTGCTAATGAAACTATTTGACTTGGATCAGAGCCTGGTTTGGTCCATTTTTTAATAAATTTTGTTACCTATCACTTTGTTGAATAGCTTGTTATCAATTTCTTGTATTTTAATGGATTAATTTTTAAAACACACTCTGATAACCTATTAAAATATATGAGCATTGTTACTTTCTTACAGCTTCAAATTAAAAATAGAAAGATCTTAAAGGAAAATACAAAGGTTTTAATGTCGTCAACACACGACAGTGACCTCCAAGATCTGGAGCTAACTTTGGAGCCATCTTTACTTGAAAAGTCAATATGTTAAAAAATTAATAAAGGTATTTTGAATTATGGCAGCTTTTATACCCACAATTTACCTAAGGCCTGCTTAGTTATGTTTTTAATACTCTTAAATGCTTTCTTCCTCGAGATATAAGTTAAACTTGTTTTTTATTGATGTATTTTATAATGAAGTACTTCTTGAATTTTAGCTTGATATTAAAACTTAATGCATTTCAATGCAATGAAGACAATGCTGTTGATATGATATCATTTGGTTTATCAAGGTTATTGATGTCTACCATTGACACTGAATGATATTTCAATTCATTTTCTTTCTTCACTTCCCACAATCAGTAATTCACTGAAGATTCCATGATAAACTTCCCTTATGAGACCTAACCGTTCATTAAAATGTTCCCATAAATTAACCTTGTTCGTGCAGATTCGTGCATTCATTTGTTTTAAATATGTTTTTGTATTTGTCTTTTGAATTGTCGTCACAAAGATGGAAGATGTGTAGAAGTGTTTTTTCTTTATTAGAGCCTTATACATGTCCACCACTAAAGAGAACTTATTTAATTTTAAAAATTAACTTTATAGATGAAAGCTCTCATATCGCCTTGTTGTTTGGATAAAAGAAAAAACATAGGAAAATCGTTAACACAAAAGATTCTTTTCCATGGCCAAGGAGGAGACCAGTGGAAGAAGAGCAGCCTTGTACTTGGTGGTGGCAATTCCAATTGGCAATTAGAAATTTGAATATAATGTTATCGTTGAATCCTATTCATACATGGGCGTTATCAAACATACACCCGTCAAGATAGAAAATCGACCCCCACAAGCACCCCGTAAAAACAAAATGGTGACGACGACATGACTTTATGCGTAAACTTTTTTTCGGGTCACCGAAAAAATGAATAAATTTTGATATTTTTCATGAAACCTTTTAATTTTATCATAACTAAAGCATAGAAATTCAAGACAAAATTTATAAAGCTATTACTAAAAGCCCTTTGTATCAGAAAGCAACAAGTAGTCAATATTTTGGCTAAAAAGAAAACAAAAAGACCGTATCATAGATGTCGACCTACTTCCTGTCTATTAAAGTTTGTATCAAGACCACTAATACTTGTTTGACTTTTTTTATAAATTTCACATACCATTTGCATGATTCCGGAACGCGCAACAAAGTAATAAGTAATTAATTAAAGCAATTACCATGGAAAACGTTTCCCCACTGATCATCGACGGCGTTCTTCTTCTGACCTGTTCACCTTTAATTTCATCGTTGATTGAATGCCGAGTCACATGCAAAACAAGCGCCCAGCGTAATAAGTTTTTTGAAGATTTTGGTTCTTGGTCGGTTTCTGTGTTTTTTGAGTGAGTAAGTCTTGAAGGCATTCTTGGCTGCTGGCGAAAGCTCGTATATCTTGCTGTTATCATGATGCTCGTCGAATATTCTCTCGTATATCTCATTTAGATTTTTGACGGGTGACTGTTGTAAAGAAGCATAATTCTCTTCGACAACGTCGAATGAAACAGTCTCGCGGGCCTTATACATTACAAGGAAACTGTCACTTAAACCATTCTTGTATTAGACTATCTTTGAATTGTTCGCAATTGTTGAAAAGAAAGTAAATGCCTCATCTATGCATGGAATCGGAATTTCATCTTGCTTAAAGGAGGCAATAAGGTTAAATAGACCAGCCGAGCTGGCCTCATCTAACACCAAAGTCTTATCTAAATTCTTTTCTAGATATGGTCAATCACTGGGTTGATACAGCCGATATTACAGGCTGGTGTCTTTCCTGAACCTAAAAACAAATTATATACAAGAAAAAATTACTCAACTAAACGGAATACTTTGTACCACAAATCATCATGCGTACTAATTCCCTAGGAGACCACAAAATGTGATCTGTACGAATAGTAAATAAATCCCGCAGTCACGCAAGACAACCGCGCCATC